>NW_027464659.1:0-300750 GCF_043290135.1 Rhipicephalus microplus | reverse complement strand
GCACGCGCATACTCGTTTTTGAATGCGCACACGCATAGTCGTATTTGAAGGCACACGCGCGTGCTCGTTTTGGAATGCGAAGCGCAGGCTCGTTTTTGATTGCGCACGCGCGTACTCGTTTTTGAATTCGCACGCGCATACTCCTTTTGGAATAGGCACGTGCGTACTCGTTTTTGAATGCGCACGCATATACTCGTTTTTGAATAGGCACGTGCGTACTCGTTTTTGAATGCACACACGCGTACTCGTTTTGGAATAGGCAAGCGCATACTCGGTTTTGACTGCGCACGTGTATAATCGTTTCGGAATGCGCACGCACATGCTCGTTTTTGAATAGGCACGCGCGTACTCGTTTTGGAATAAGCAAGCGCATACTCGGTTTTGACTGCGCACGTGTATAATCGTTTCGGAATGCGCACGCGCATGCTCGTTTTTGAATAGGCACACGCGTACTCGTTTTTTAATGTGCACGCGTACACTCGTTTTGAATGCGCACGCGTATACTCGTTTTTGAATGCACACGTGTTGACTCGTTTTCGAATAGGCACGCGCATACTCGTTTTTGAATGCACACGCGCATACTCGTTTTTGAATGCACACGCGCATACTGTTTCGAAATAGGCACGCGCATACTCGTTTGGGAAGGCGCACGCGCATACTCGTTTTTGAATTGGCATGCGCGTACTCGTTTTTGAATGAGCACGCGCATACTTGTTTTTGAATGCACACGCGCATACTCGTTTTGGAATAGGCACGCGCGTACTCGTTTTTGAATGCGCACACGCATACTCGTATTTGATTGCGCACGCGCATACTCGTTTTGCAATAGGCAAGTGCATACTCGTTTTTGAATGCGCACGCGCATACGCGTTTTTGAACAGGCACACGCGTACTCTTTTTTGGATGCGCACGCGTATACTCGTTTTGAATGCGCACGCGCATACTCGTTTTTGAATGCACACGCGCATACTCGTTTCGGAATACACACGCGCATACTCGTTTTTGAATTCGCACGCGCATACTCAATTTTGAATAGGCACGCGCGTACTCGTTTTTCAACGCGAACGCGCATACGCGTTTTTGAACATGCACACGCGTACTCGTTTTTGAATGCGCACGCGCATACTCGTTTTGGAATAGGCACGTGCGTACTCGTTTTTGAATGCGCACGCGCATACGTGTTTTTGAACATGCACACGCGTACTCGTTCTTGAATGTGCACGCGTATACTCGTTTTGAATGCGCACGCGCATACTCGTTTTTGAATGCACACGCGCATACTCGTTTCGGAAAACGCACGCGCATACTCGTTTGGGAATGCGCACACGCATACCCGTTTTTGACTTCGCACGTGTATACTCGTTTCGGAATGCGCACGCGCATGCTCGTTTTTGAATAGGCACGCACGTACTCGTTTTTGAATGCCCACGCGTACAATCGTTTTGAATGCGCACGCGTATACTCGTTTTTGAATGCACACGCGCATACTCGTTTCGAAATAGGCACGCGCATACTCGTTTGGGAAGGCGCACGCGCATACTCGTTTTTGAATAGCCATGCACGTACTCGTTTTTGAATGCGCACGCGCATAATTGTTTTTGAATGCACACGCGCATACTCGTTTCGGAATAGGCACGCGCATACTCGTTTTTGAATGCGCACACGCATACTCGTATTTGATTGCGCACGCGCATACTCGTTTTGCAATAGGCACGTGCATACTTGTTTTTGAATGCGCACGCGCATACGCGTTTTTGAACAGGCACACGCGTACTCGTTTTTGAATGCGCACGCGTATACTCGCTTTGAATGCGCACGCGCATACTCGTTTTTGAATGCACACGCGCATACTCGTTTCGGAATACGCACGCACATACTCGTTTTGGAATGCGCACGCGCATACTCGTTTTTGAATGGGCACGCGCGTACTCCTTTTTGAATGCACACGCGCATACTCGTTTTTGAATGCACACGCGCATACTCGTTTTCGAATAGGCACGCGCATACTCGTATTTGAATGCACACGCGCGTACTCGTTTTGGATTAGGCACGTGCATACTCGTTTTTGAATGCGCACACGCATACTCGTATTTGAATGCACACGCACATACTCGTTTTGAAATAGGCACGTGCATACTCGTTTTTGACTGGGCACGTGTATACTCGTTTTCGAATAAGCACGCGCATACTCGTTTTTGAATGCACACGCGCATACTCGTTTTTGAATGCACACGCGCATACTCGTTTCGAAATAGGCACGCGCATACTCGTTTGGGAAGGCGCACGCGCATACTCGTTTTTGAATAGGCATGCGCGTACTCGTTTTTGAATGCGCACGCGCATACTTGTTTTTGAATGCACACGCGCATACTCGTTTCGAAATAGGCACGCGCATACTCGTTTGGAAAGGCGCACGCGCATACTCGTTTTTGAATAGGCATGCGCGTACTCGTTTTTGAATGCGCACGCGCATACTCGTTTTTGAATGCACACGCGCATACTCGTTTTGGAATAGGCACGCGCATACTCGTTTTTGAATGCGCACACGCATACTCGTGTTTGACTGCGCACGCGCATACTCGTTTTGCAATAGGCACGTGCATACTCGTTTTTGAATGCGCACGCGCATAGGCGTTTTTGAACAGGCACACGCGTACTCGTTTTGGAATGCGGACGCGCATACTCGTTTTTGAATGCGCACGCGCGTACTCGTTTTTGAATGCGCACGCGCATACTCGTTTTTGAAAGCACATGCGCATACTCGTTTTGGAATAAGCACGCGCATACTCGTTTTTGAACGCGCACACGCATACTCGTTTTTTAATGCACACGCGCATACTCGTTTTGGAATGCGCACGCGTATACTCGTTTTTGAATAGGCACGCGGGTACTCTTTTTTGATTGCGCACGCGCATACTCTTTTTTGAATGCACACGCGCATACTCGTTTTTGAATGGGCACGCGCGTACTCGTTTTTGAATGCGCACGCGCATACTCGTTTTTGAATGCACACGCGCATACTCGTTTTCGAATAGGCACGCACATACTCGTTTTTGAATGCGCACACGCATACTCGTATTTGAATGCACACGCGCGTACTCGTTTTGGATTAGGCACGTGCATACTCGTTTTTGAATGCGCACACGCATACTCGTATTTGAATGCACACGCACATACTCGTTTTGAAATAGGCACGTGCATACTCGTTTTTGACTGCGCACGTGTATACTCGTTTTCGAATAAGCACGCGCATACTCGTTTTTGAATGCACACGCGCATACTCGTTTTTGAATGCACACGCGCATACTCGTTTCGAAATAGGCACGCGCATACTCGTTTGGGAAGGCGCACGCGCATACTCGTATTTGAATAGGCATGCGCGTACTCGTTTTTGAATGCGCACGCGCATACTCGTTTTTGAATGCACACGCGCATACTCGTTTTGGAATAGGCACGCGCATACTCGTTTTTGAATGCGCACACGCATACTCGTGTTTGACTGCGCACGCGCATACTCGTTTTGCAATAGGCACGTGCATACTCGTTTTTGAATGCGCACGCGCATACGCGTTTTTGAACAGGCACACGCGTACTCGTTTTTGAATGCGCACGCGTATACTCGTCTTGAATGCGCACGCGCATACTCGTTTTTGAATGCACACGCGCATACTCGTTTCGGAATACGCACGCGCATACTCGTTTTAGAATGCGCACGCGCATACTCGTTTTTGAATGCGCACGCGCGTACTCGTTTTTGAATGCGCACGCGCATACTCGTTTTTAAATGCACATGCGCATACCCATTTTGGAATAAGCACGCGCATACTCGTTATTGAACGCGCACATGCATACTCGTTTTTGAATGCACGCGCGCATACTCGTTTTGGAATGCGCACGCGTATACTCGTTTTTGAATAGGCAAGCCCGTACTCGTTTTTGATTGCACACGCGCATACTCGTTTTCGAATAGGCACGCGCGTACTCGTTTTCGAATAGGCACGCGCGTACTCGTGTTTGAATGCGCACGCGCATACTCGTTTTTGAATGCGCACGCGCATACTCGTTTTTGAATGCACACGCGCATACTCGTTTCGAAATAGGCACGCGCATACTCGTTTGGGAAGGCGCACGCGCATACTCGTTTTTGAATAGGCATGCGCGTACTCGTTTTTGAATGCGCACGCGTATACTTGTTTTTGAATGCACACGCGCATACTCGTTTCGAAATAGGCAAGCGCATACTCGTTTGGGAAGGCGCACGCGCATACTCGTTTTTGAATAGGCATGCGCGTACTCGTTTTTGAATGCGCACGCGCATACTCGTTTTTGAATGCACACGCGCATACTCGTTTTGGAATAGGCACGCGCATACTCGTTTTTGAATGCGCACACGCATACTCGTGTTTGACTGCGCACGCGCATACTCGTTTTGCAATAGGCACGTGCATACTCGTTTTTGAATGCGCACGCGCATACGCGTTTTTGAACAGGCACACGCGTACTCGTTTTTGAATGCGCACGCGTATACTCGTCTTGAATGCGCACGCGCATACTCGTTTTTGAATGCACACGCGCATACTCGTTTCGGAATACGCACGCACATACTCGTTTTAGAATGCGCACGCGCATACTCGTTTTTGAATGCGCACGCGCGTACTCGTTTTTGAATGCGCACGCGCATACTCGTTTTTGTATGCACATGCGCATACCCATTTTGGAATAAGCACGCGCATACTCGTTTTTGAACGCGCACATGCATACTCGTTTTTGAATGCACGCGCGCATACTCGTTTTGGAATGCACACGCGTATACTCGTTTTTGAATAGGCACGCCCGTACTCGTTTTCGATTGCGCACGCGCATACTCGTTTTTGAATGCACACGCGCATACTCGTTTTCGAATAGGCACGCGCGTACTCGTGTTTGAATGCGCACGCGCATACTCGTTTTTGAATGCACACGCGCATACTCGTTTTGGAATAGGCACGCACATACTCGTTTTTGAATGCGCACACACATACTCGCATTTGAGTGCACACGCGCGTACTCGTTTTGAAATAGGCACGTGCATACTCGTTTTTGAATGCGCACACGCATACTCGTATTTGAATGCACACGCACATACTCGTTTTGAAATAGGCACGTGCATACTCGTTTTTGACTGCGCACGTGTATACTCGTTTTCGAATAAGCACGCGCATACTCGTTTTTGAATGCACACGCGCATACTCGTTTTTGAATGCGCACGCGCATACTCGTTTTTGAATGCACACGCGCATACTCGTTTCGAAATAGGCACGCGCATACTCGTTTGGGAAGGCGCACGCGCATACTCGTTTTTGAATAGGCATGCGCGTACTCGTTTTTGAATGCGCACGCGTATACTTGTTTTTGAATGCACACGCGCATACTCGTTTCGAAATAGGCAAGCGCATACTCGTTTGGGAAGGCGCACGCGCATACTCGTTTTTGAATAGGCATGCGCGTACTCGTTTTTGAATGCGCACGCGCATACTCGTTTTTGAATGCACACGCGCATACTCGTTTTGGAATAGGCACGCGCATACTCGTTTTTGAATGCGCACACGCATACTCGTGTTTGACTGCGCACGCGCATACTCGTTTTGCAATAGGCACGTGCATACTCGTTTTTGAATGCGCACGCGCATACGCGTTTTTGAACAGGCACACGCGTACTCGTTTTTGAATGCGCACGCGTATACTCGTCTTGAATGCGCACGCGCATACTCGTTTTTGAATGCACACGCGCATACTCGTTTCGGAATACGCACGCACATACTCGTTTTAGAATGCGCACGCGCATACTCGTTTTTGAATGCGCACGCGCGTACTCGTTTTTGAATGCGCACGCGCATACTCGTTTTTGTATGCACATGCGCATACCCATTTTGGAATAAGCACGCGCATACTCGTTTTTGAACGCGCACATGCATACTCGTTTTTGAATGCACGCGCGCATACTCGTTTTGGAATGCACACGCGTATACTCGTTTTTGAATAGGCACGCCCGTACTCGTTTTCGATTGCGCACGCGCATACTCGTTTTTGAATGCACACGCGCATACTCGTTTTCGAATAGGCACGCGCGTACTCGTGTTTGAATGCGCACGCGCATACTCGTTTTTGAATGCACACGCGCATACTCGTTTTGGAATAGGCACGCACATACTCGTTTTTGAATGCGCACACACATACTCGCATTTGAGTGCACACGCGCGTACTCGTTTTGAAATAGGCACGTGCATACTCGTTTTTGAATGCGCACACGCATACTCGTATTTGAATGCACACGCACATACTCGTTTTGAAATAGGCACGTGCATACTCGTTTTTGACTGCGCACGTGTATACTCGTTTTCGAATAAGCACGCGCATACTCGTTTTTGAATGCACACGCGCATACTCGTTTTTGAATGCACACGCGCATACTCGTTTCGAAATAGGCACGCGCATACTCGTTTGGGAAGGCGCACGCGCATACTCGTATTTGAATAGGCATGCGCGTACTCTTTTTTGAATGCGCACGCGCATACTCGTTTTTGAATGCACACGCGCATACTCGTTTTGGAATAGGCACGCGCATACTCGTTTTTGAATGCGCACACGCATACTCGTGTTTGACTGCGCACGCGCATACTCGTTTTGCAATAGGCACGTGCATACTCGTTTTTGAATGCGCACGCGCATACGCGTTTTTGAACAGGCACACGCGTACTCGTTTTTGAATGCGCACGCGTATACTCGTCTTGAATGCGCACGCGCATACTCGTTTTTGAATGCACACGCGCATACTCGTTTCGGAATACGCACGCGCATACTCGTTTTAGAATGCGCACGCGCATACTCGTTTTTGAATGCGCACGCGCGTACTCGTTTTTGAATGCGCACGCGCATACTCGTTTTTAAATGCACATGCGCATACCCATTTTGGAATAAGCACGCGCATACTCGTTATTGAACGCGCACATGCATACTCGTTTTTGAATGCACGCGCGCATACTCGTTTTGGAATGCGCACGCGTATACTCGTTTTTGAATAGGCACGCCCGTACTCGTTTTTGATTGCACACGCGCATACTCGTTTTCGAATAGGCACGCGCGTACTCGTTTTCGAATAGGCACGCGCGTACTCGTGTTTGAATGCGCACGCGCATACTCGTTTTTGAATGCGCACGCGCATACTCGTTTTTGAATGCACACGCGCATACTCGTTTCGAAATAGGCACGCGCATACTCGTTTGGGAAGGCGCACGCGCATACTCGTTTTTGAATAGGCATGCGCGTACTCGTTTTTGAATGCGCACGCGTATACTTGTTTTTGAATGCACACGCGCATACTCGTTTCGAAATAGGCAAGCGCATACTCGTTTGGGAAGGCGCACGCGCATACTCGTTTTTGAATAGGCATGCGCGTACTCGTTTTTGAATGCGCACGCGCATACTCGTTTTTGAATGCACACGCGCATACTCGTTTTGGAATAGGCACGCGCATACTCGTTTTTGAATGCGCACACGCATACTCGTGTTTGACTGCGCACGCGCATACTCGTTTTGCAATAGGCACGTGCATACTCGTTTTTGAATGCGCACGCGCATACGCGTTTTTGAACAGGCACACGCGTACTCGTTTTTGAATGCGCACGCGTATACTCGTCTTGAATGCGCACGCGCATACTCGTTTTTGAATGCACACGCGCATACTCGTTTCGGAATACGCACGCACATACTCGTTTTAGAATGCGCACGCGCATACTCGTTTTTGAATGCGCACGCGCGTACTCGTTTTTGAATGCGCACGCGCATACTCGTTTTTGTATGCACATGCGCATACCCATTTTGGAATAAGCACGCGCATACTCGTTTTTGAACGCGCACATGCATACTCGTTTTTGAATGCACGCGCGCATACTCGTTTTGGAATGCACACGCGTATACTCGTTTTTGAATAGGCACGCCCGTACTCGTTTTCGATTGCGCACGCGCATACTCGTTTTTGAATGCACACGCGCATACTCGTTTTCGAATAGGCACGCGCGTACTCGTGTTTGAATGCGCACGCGCATACTCGTTTTTGAATGCACACGCGCATACTCGTTTTGGAATAGGCACGCACATACTCGTTTTTGAATGCGCACACACATACTCGCATTTGAGTGCACACGCGCGTACTCGTTTTGAAATAGGCACGTGCATACTCGTTTTTGAATGCGCACACGCATACTCGTATTTGAATGCACACGCACATACTCGTTTTGAAATAGGCACGTGCATACTCGTTTTTGACTGCGCACGTGCATACTCGTTTTTGAATAAGCACGCGCATACTCGTTTTTGAATGCACACGCGCATACTCGTTTTTGAATGCACACGCGCATACTCGTTTCGAAATAGGCACGCGAATACTCGTTTGGGAAGGCGCACGCGCATACTCGTTTTTGAATAGGCATGCGCGTACTCGTTTTTGAATGCCCACGCGCATACTTGTTTTTGAATGCCCACGCGCATACTTGTTTTTGAATGCACACGCGCATACTCGTTTCGAAATGGGCACGCGCATACTCGTTTGGGAAGGCGCACGCGCATACTCGTTTTTGAATAGGCATGGGCGTACTCGTTTTTGAATGCGCACGCGCATACTCGTTTTTGAATGCACACGCGCATACTCGTTTTGGAATAGGCACGCGCATACTCGTTTTTGAATGCGCGCACGCATACTCGTGTTTGACTGCGCACGCGCATACTCGTTTTGCAATAGGCACGTGCATACTCGTTTTTGAATGCGCACGCGCATACGCGTTTTTGAACAGGCACACGCGTACTCGTTTTTGAATGCGCACGCGTATACTCGTCTTGAATGCTCACGCGCATACTCGTTTTTGAATGCACACGCGCATACTCGTTTCGGAATACGCACGCGCATACTCGTTTTTGAATGCGCACGCGCGTACTCGTTTTTGAATGGGCACGCGCATACTCGTTTTTAAATGCACATGCGCATACCCATTTTGGAATAAGCACGCGCATACTCGTTTTTGAACGCGCACATGCATACTCGTTTTTGAATGCACGCGCGCATACTCGTTTTGG
The DNA here is from genome assembly GCF_043290135.1 of Rhipicephalus microplus. Classification (NCBI taxonomy): domain Eukaryota; kingdom Metazoa; phylum Arthropoda; class Arachnida; order Ixodida; family Ixodidae; genus Rhipicephalus; species Rhipicephalus microplus. The sequence continues at coordinate 291,642 of NW_027464659.1, read as the reverse complement.
AATGCGCACGCGTATACTCGTTTTTGAATAGGCATGCGCGTACTCGTGTTTGAATGCGCACGCGCATACTCGTTTTTGAATGCACACGCGCATACTCGTTTTGGAATAGGCACGCACATACTCGTTTTTGAATGCGCACACGCATACTCGTATTTGAATGCACACGCGCGTACTCGTTTTGAAATAGGCACGTGCATACTCGTTTTTGAATGCGCACACACATACTCGTATTTGAATGCACACGCGCATACTCGTTTTAAAATAGGCACGTGCATACTCGTTTTTGAATGCGCACGCGCATACGCGTTTTTGAACAGGCACACGCGTACTCGTTTTTGAATGCGCACGCGTATACTCGTTTTTGAATGCGCACGCGCATACGCGTTTTTGAACAGGCACACGCGTACTCGTTTTTGAATGCGCACGCGTATACTCGTTTCGAATGCGCACGCGCATACTCGGGTTTGAATGCACACGCCCATACTCGTTTCGGAACACGCACGCGCATACTCGTTTTCCAATAGGCACGCGCATACTTGTTTTTTGATTGCGCACACGCATACTCGTTTTTGAATGCACACGCGCATACTCGTTTCGGAATACGCACGCGCATACTCGTTTTGGAATAGGCACGTCCGTACTCGTTTCTGAATGCGAAAGCGCATACGCGTTTTTGAACAAGCACACGCGTACTCGTTTTTGATTGCACACGCGCGTACTCGTTTTGGAATAGGCACGTGCGTACTCTTTTTTGAATGCGCCCGCGCATGCGCGTTTTTGAACATGCACACGCGTACTCGTTTTTGAATGCGCACGCGTATACTCGTTTTGAATGCACACGCGCATACTCGTTTTTGAATAGGCACGCGCGTACTCGTTTTTGAATGCGCACGCGTATACTCGTTTCGGAATGCGCACGTGGATACTCGTTTTCGAATAGGCACGCGCATACTTGTTTTTGAATGCGCACACGCATACTCGTTTTTGAATGCACACGCGCATACTCGTTTCGGAATACGCACGCGCATACTCGTTTTGGAATGCACACGCGCATACTCGTTTTGGAATAGGCACGTGCGTACTTGTTTTTGAATGCGAAAGCGCATACGCGTTTTTGAACATGCACACGCGTACTCGTTTTTGATTGCACACGCGCGTACTCGTTTTGGAATAGGCACGTGCGTACTCGTTTTTGAATGCGCACGCGCATACGCGTTTTTGAACATGCACACGCGTACTCTTTTTTGAATGCGCACGCGTATACTCGTTTTGAATGCGCACGCGCATACTCGTTTTCGAATAGGCACGCGCATACTCGTTTTTGAATGCACACGCGCATACTCTTTTCGGAATACGCACGCGCATACTCGTTTTGGAATGTGCACGCGCATATTCGTTTTTGAATAGGCACGTGCGTGCTTGTTTTTGAAAGCGAACGCGCATACGCGTTTTAGAACATGCACACGCGTACTTTGTTATGAATGCGCACGGGTATACTCGTTTTGAATGCACACGCGCATACTCGATTTTGACTGCGCACGCGTGCACTCGTTTTGAATGCGCACGCGTATACTCGTTTTTGAATGTGCACGAGCATACTCGTTTTCGAATAGGCACGCGCGTACTCGTTTTTGAATGCGAACGCGCATACGCGTTTTTGAACATGCAGACGCGTACTCGTTTTTGAGTGCGCACGCGTATACGCGTTTTGAATGCACACGTGCATACTCGTTTTCGAATAGGCACGCGTGTACTCGTTTTTGAATGCGCAAGCGTATAATAGTTTCGGAATGCGCACGCACATACTCGTTTTTGATTGCGCACACGCGTACTCGTTTTTGAATGCACACGCGCATACTCGTTTCGGAATGTGCACGTGCATACTCGTTTTCGAATAGGCACGCGCATACTCGTTTTTGAATGCGCACACGCATACTCGTTTTTGAATGCACACGTGCATACTCGTTTCGGAATACGCACGCGCATACTGTTTTGGAATGCGCACGCGCATACTCGTTTTTGAATAGGCACGCGCGTACTCGTTTTTGAACGCGAACGCGCATAGGCGTTTTTGAACATGCACACGCGTACTCTTTTTTGAGTGCGCACGCGTATACTCGTTTTGAATGCACACGCGCATACTTGTTTTGAATAGGCACGCGCGTACTCGTTTTTGAGTGCGCAAGCGTATAATAGTTTCGGAATGCGCACGCGCATACTCGTTTTCGAATAGGCGCGCGCATACTCGTTTTTGATTGCGCACACGCATACTCGTTTTTGAATGCACACGCGCATACTCGTTTCGGAATACGCACGCGCATACTCGTTTTGGAATGCGCACGCGCTTATTCGTTTTGGAATAGGCACATGCGTACTCGTTGTTGAAAGCGAACGCGCATACGCGTTTTTCAACATGCACACGCGTACTTGTTTATGAATGCGCACGGTTATACTCGTTTTGAATGCACACGGGCATACTCGTTTTTGAATAGGCACGCGGATACTCGTTTTTGAATGTGCACACGCATACTCGTATTTGATTGCGCACGCGCATACTCGTTTTGCAATAGGCACGTGCATACACGTTTTTGAATGCGCACGCGCATGCGCGTTTTTGAACATGCACACGCGTAATCGTTTTTCAATGCGCACGCGTATACTCGTTTCGAATGCACACGCGCATACTCGTTTTTGAATAGGCACGTGCGTACTCGTTTTTGAATGCACACGCGCATACTCCTTTCGGAATACGCACGCGCATACTCGTTTTGGAATGCGCACGCGCATACTCGTTTTGGGATAGGCACGTGCGTACTCGTTTTTGAATGCGAAAGCGCATACGCGTTTTTGAACATGCACACGCATACTCGTTTTTGATTGCACACGCGCGTACTCGTTTTGGAATAGGCACGTGCGTACTCGTTTTTGAATGCGCACGCGCATACTCGTTTTTGAATAGGCGCGCGCATTCTCGTATTTGATTGCGCACACGCATACTCGTTTTTGAATGCACACGCGCATACTCGTTTCGGAATACGCACGCGCATACTTGTTTTGGAATGCGCACGCACTTATTCGTTTCGGAATAGGCACTTGCGTACTCGTTTTTGAAAGCGAACGCGCATACGCGTTTTTGAACATGCACACGCGTACTTGTTTATGAATGCGCACGGTTATACTCGTTTTGAATGCACACGCGCATACTCGTTTTTCAATAGGCACGCGGATACTCGTTTTTGAATGCGCACACGCATACACGTATTTCATTGCGCACGTGCAAACTCGTTTTGCAATAGGCACGTGCATACTCGTTTGTGAATGCGCACGCGCATACGCGTTGTTGAACAGGCACACGCGTACTCGTTTTTAAATGCGCACGCGTATACTCGTTTTGAGTGCGCACGCGCAAACGCGTTTTTGAACAGGCACACGCGTACTCGTTTTTGATTGCGCACGCGTATACTCGTTTTGAATGCGCACGCGCATACTTGTTTTTGAATGCACACGCGCATACTCGTTTCGGAATACGCACGCGCATACTCGTTTTGAATGCGCACGCGCATACTAGTTTTTGAACGCGCACATGCATACTCGTTTTTGAATGCATACGCGCATACTCGTTTTGGAATGCGCACGCACTTACTCGTTTTTGAATGCGCACACGCATACTCGTATTTGAATGCACACGCGCGTACTCGTTTTGAAATAGGCACGTGCATACTCGTTTTTGAATGCGCACACGCATACTCGTATTTGAATGCACACGCGCATACTCCTTTTGAAATAGGCACGTGCATACTCGTTTTCGAATAGGCACGCGCATACTCGTTTTCGAATGCGCACACGCATACTCGTTTTTGAATGCACACGCACATACTCGTTTCGGAATACGCACGCGCATACTCGTTTTGGAATGCGCACGCGCATACTCGTTTTTGAATAGGCACGCGCGTACTCGTTTTGAACGCGAACGCGCATACGCGTTTTTGAACATGCACACGCGTACTCGTTTTTAAATGCGCACGCGTATACTCGTTTTGAATGCACACGCGCATACTCGTTTTTGAATAGGCATGCGCGTACTCGTTTTTGAATGCGCACGCGTATACTCGTTTCGGAATGCGCACGCGCATACTCGTTTTCGAATAGGCACACGCATACTCGTTTTTGAATGCGCACACGCATACTCGTTTTTGAATGCACACGCGCATACTCGTTTCGGAATAAGCACGCGCATACTCGTTTTCGAAGCATATTCGTTTTGGAATAGGCACGTGCGTGCTCGTTTTTGAAAGTGAACGCACATACGAGTTTTTGAACATGCACACGCGTACTTTGTTATGAATGCGCACGGGTATACTCGTTTTGAATGCACACGCGCATATTCGTTTTTGAATAGGCACGCGCATACTCGTTTTTGACTTCGCACGTGTATACTCGTTTCGAAATGCGCACGCGCATGCTCGTTTTTGAATAGGCACGCACGTACTCGTTTTTGAATGGCCACGCGTACAATCGTTTTGAATGCGCACGCGTATACTCGTTTTTGAATGCACACGCGCATACTCGTTTTCGAATAGGCACGCGCATACTCGTTTTTGAATGCACACGCGCATACTCGTTTTTTAATGCGCACGCGCATACGCGTTTTTGAACAGGCACACGCGTACTCGTTTTTGAATGCGCACGCGCATACTCGTTTTCGAATAGGCACGCGCATACTCGTTTTCGAATGCGCACACGCATACTCGTTTTTGAATGCACACGCACATACTCGTTTCGGAATACGCACGCGCATACTCGTTTTAAAATGCGCACGCGCATACTCGTTTTTGAATAGGCACGCGCGTACTCGTTTTTGAACGCGAACGCGCATACGCGTTTTTGAACATGCACACGCGTACTCGTTTTTGAATGCGCACGCGTATACTCGTTTTGAATGCACACGCGCATACTCGTTTTTGAATAGGCACGCGCGTACTCTTTTTTGAATGCGCACGCGTATACTCGTTTCGGAATGCGCACGCGCATACTCGTTTTCGAATAGGCACACGCATACTCGTTTTTGAATGCGCACACGCATACTCCTTTTTGAATGCACACGCGCATACTCGTTTCGGAATAAGCACGCGACTACTCGTTTTTGAATAAGCACGCGCGTACTCGTTTTTGAACGCGAACGCGCATACGCGTTTTTGAACATGCACACGCGTACACGTTTTTGAATGCGCACGCGTATACTCGTTTTGAATGCACACGCGCATACTTGTTTTTGAATGCACACGCGCATACTCGTTTCGGAATACGCACGCGCATACTCGTTTTGAATGCGCACGCGCATACTCGTTTTTGAACGCGCACATGCATACTCGTTTTTGAATGCACACGCGCATACTCGTTTTGGAATGCGCACGCACTTACTCGTTTTTGAATGCGCACACGCATACTCGTATTTGAATGCACACGCGCGTACTCGTTTTGAAATAGGAACGTGCATACTCGTTTTTGAATGCGCACACGCATACTCGTATTTGAATGCACACGCGCATACTCCTTTTGAAATAGGCACGTGCATACTCGTTTTTGAATGCGCACGCGCATACGCGTTTTTGAACAGGCACACGCGTACTCGTTTTTGAATGCGCACGCGCATACTCGTTTTCGAATAGGCACGCGCATACTCGTTTTCGAATGCGCACACGCATACTCGTTTTTGAATGCACACGCACATACTCGTTTCGGAATACGCACGCGCATACTCGTTTTGGAATGCGCACGCGCATACTCGTGTTTGAACATGCACACGCGTACTCGTTTTTAAATGCGCACGCGTATACTCGTTTTGAATGCACACGCGCATACTCGTTTTTGAATAGGCACGCGCGTACTCGTTTTTGAATGCGCACGCGTATACTCGTTTCGGAATGCGCACGCGCATACTCGTTTTCGAATAGGCACACGCATACTCGTTTTTGAATGCGCACACGCATACTCGTTTTTGAATGCACACGCGCATACTCGTTTCGGAATAAGCACGCGCATACTCGTTTTCGAAGCATATTCGTTTTGGAATAGGCACGTGCGTGCTCGTTTTTGAAAGTGAACGCACATACGAGTTTTTGAACATGCACACGCGTACTTTGTTATGAATGCGCACGGGTATACTCGTTTTGAATGCACACGCGCATATTCGTTTTTGAATAGGCACGCGCATACTCGTTTTTGACTTCGCACGTGTATACTCGTTTCGAAATGCGCACGCGCATGCTCGTTTTTGAATAGGCACGCACGTACTCGTTTTTGAATGGCCACGCGTACAATCGTTTTGAATGCGCACGCGTATACTCGTTTTTGAATGCACACGCGCATACTCGTTTTCGAATAGGCACGCGCATACTCGTTTTTGAATGCACACGCGCATACTCGTTTTTGAATGCGCACGCGCATACGCGTTTTTGAACAGGCACACGCGTACTCGTTTTTGAATGCGCACGCGCATACTCGTTTTCGAATAGGCACGCGCATACTCGTTTTCGAATGCGCACACGCATACTCGTTTTTGAATGCACACGCACATACTCGTTTCGGAATACGCACGCGCATACTCGTTTTAAAATGCGCACGCGCATACTCGTTTTTGAATAGGCACGCGCGTACTCGTTTTTGAACGCGAACGCGCATACGCGTTTTTGAACATGCACACGCGTACTCGTTTTTGAATGCGCACGCGTATACTCGTTTTGAATGCACACGCGCATACTCGTTTTTGAATAGGCACGCGCGTACTCTTTTTTGAATGCGCACGCGTATACTCGTTTCGGAATGCGCACGCGCATACTCGTTTTCGAATAGGCACACGCATACTCGTTTTTGAATGCGCACACGCATACTCCTTTTTGAATGCACACGCGCATACTCGTTTCGGAATAAGCACGCGACTACTCGTTTTTGAATAAGCACGCGCGTACTCGTTTTTGAACGCGAACGCGCATACGCGTTTTTGAACATGCACACGCGTACACGTTTTTGAATGCGCACGCGTATACTCGTTTTGAATGCACACGCGCATACTTGTTTTTGAATGCACACGCGCATACTCGTTTCGGAATACGCACGCGCATACTCGTTTTGAATGCGCACGCGCATACTCGTTTTTGAACGCGCACATGCATACTCGTTTTTGAATGCACACGCGCATACTCGTTTTGGAATGCGCACGCACTTACTCGTTTTTGAATGCGCACACGCATACTCGTATTTGAATGCACACGCGCGTACTCGTTTTGAAATAGGAACGTGCATACTCGTTTTTGAATGCGCACACGCATACTCGTATTTGAATGCACACGCGCATACTCCTTTTGAAATAGGCACGTGCATACTCGTTTTTGAATGCGCACGCGCATACGCGTTTTTGAACAGGCACACGCGTACTCGTTTTTGAATGCGCACGCGCATACTCGTTTTCGAATAGGCACGCGCATACTCGTTTTCGAATGCGCACACGCATACTCGTTTTTGAATGCACACGCACATACTCGTTTCGGAATACGCACGCGCATACTCGTTTTGGAATGCGCACGCGCATACTCGTGTTTGAACATGCACACGCGTACTCGTTTTGAATGCACACGCGCATACTCGTTTTTGAATAGGCACGCGCGTACTCGTTTTTGAATGCGCACGCGTATACTCGTTTCGGAATGCGCACGCGCATACTCGTTTTCGAATAGGCACACGCATACTCGTTTTTGAATGCACACGCGCATACTCGTTTCGGAATAAGCACGCGCATACTCGTTTTCGAAGCATATTCGTTTTGGAATAGGCACGTGCGTGCTCGTTTTTGAAAGTGAACGCACATACGAGTTTTTGAACATGCACACGCGTACTTTGTTATGAATGCGCACGGGTATACTCGTTTTGAATGCACACGCGCATATTCGTTTTTGAATAGGCACGCGCATACTCGTTTTTGACTTCGCACGTGTATACTCGTTTCGAAATGCGCACGCGCATGCTCGTTTTTGAATAGGCACGCACGTACTCGTTTTTGAATGCCCACGCGTACAATCGTTTTGAATGCGCACGCGTATACTCGTTTTTGAATGCACACGCGCATACTCGTTTTCGAATAGGCACGCGCATACTCGTTTTTGAATGCACACGCGCATACTCGTTTTTGAATGCCCACGCGCATACGCGTTTTTGAACAGGCACACGCGTACTCGTTTTTGAATGCGCACGCGCATACTCGTTTTCGAATAGGCACGCGCATACTCGTTTTCGAATGCGCACACGCATACTCGTTTTTGAATGCACACGCACATACTCGTTTCGGAATACGCACGCGCATACTCGTTTTAAAATGCGCACGCGCATACTCGTTCTTGAATAGGCACGCGCGTACTCGTTTTTGAACGCGAACGCGCATACGCGTTTTTGAACATGCACACGCGTACTCGTTTTTGAATGCGCACGCGTATACTCGTTTTGAATGCACACGCGCATACTCGTTTTTGAATAGGCACGCGCGTACTCTTTTTTGAATGCGTACGCGTATACTCGTTTCGGAATGCGCACGCGCATACTCGTTTTCGAATAGGCACACGCATACTCGTTTTTGAATGCGCACACGCATACTCCTTTTTGAATGCACACGCGCATACTCGTTTCGGAATAAGCACGCGACTACTCGTTTTTGAATAAGCACGCGCGTACTCGTTTTTGAACGCGAACGCGCATACGCGTTTTTGAACATGCACACGCGTACACGTTTTTGAATGCGCACGCGTATACTCGTTTTGAATGCACACGCGCATACTCGTTTTTGAATGGGCACGCGCGTACTCGTTTTTGAATGCGCACGCGTATACTAGTTTCGGAATGCGCACGCGCATACTCGTTTTCGATTAGGCACGCGCATACTCGTTTTTGAATGCGCACACGCATACTCGTTTTTGAATGCACACGCGCATACTCGTTTCGGAATACGCACGCGCATACTCGTTTTGGAACGCGCACGCGCATACTCGTTTTGGAATAGGCACATGCGTACTCGTTTTTGAATGCGAACGCGCATACGCGTTTTTGAACATGCACACGCGTACTCGTTTTTGAATGCACACGCGTATACTCGTTTCGGAATGCGCACGCGCATACTCGTTTTCGAAGCATATTCGTTTTGGAATAGGCACGTGCGTGCTCGTTTTTAAAAGCGAACGCACATACGCATTTTTGAACATGCACACGCGTACTTTGTTATGAATGCGCACGGGTATACTCGTTTTGAATGCACACGCGCATATTCGTTTTTGAATAGGAACGCGCATACTCCTTTTTGACTTCGCACGTGTATACTCGTTTCGGAATGCGCACGCGCATACTCGTTTCGAAATAGGCACGCGCATACTCGTTTGGGAAGGCGCACGCGCATACTCGTTTTTGAATAGGCATGCGCGTACTCGTTTTTGAATGCGCACGCGCATACTTGTTTTTGAATGCACACGCGCATACTCAATTTGGAATAGGCACGCGCATACTCTTTTTTGAATTCGCACACACATACTCGTATTTGATTGCGCACGCGCATACTCGTTTTGCAATAGGCCCGTGCATACTCGTTTTTGAATGCGCACACGCATACTCGTTTTTGAATAGGCACGCGCGTACTCGTTTTTGAATGCGCACGCGTATACTCGTTTTGGAATAGGCACGTGCGTACTCGTTTTTGAATAGGCACGTGCGTACTCGTTTTTGAATGCGCACGCGCACACGCGTTTTTGAACATGCACACGCGTACTCGTTTTTGAATGCGCACGCGTATACTTGTTTTGAATGCACACGCGCATACTCGTCTTTGAATGCGCACGCGTATACTCGTTTCGAAATGCGCACGCGCATACTCGTTTTCGAAGCATATTCATTTTGGAATAGGCACGTGCGTGCTCGTTTTGAAAGTGAACGCACATACGCGTTTTTGAACATGCACACGCGTACTTTGTTATGAATGCGCACGGGTATACTCGTTTTGAATGCACACGCGCATATTCGTTTTTGAATAGGCACGCGCATACTCGTTTTTGACTTCGCACGTGTATACTCGTTTCGGAATGCGCACGCGCATGCTCGTTTTTGAATAGGCACGCGCGTACTCGTTTTTGAATGCCCACGCGTACAATCGTTTTGAATGCGCACGCGTATACTCGTTTTTGAATGCACACGCGCATACTCGTTTCGAATAGGCACGCGCTACTCGTTTTTGAATGCACACGCGTATACTCGTTTCGGAATGCGCACGCGCATACTCGTTTTTAAATGCACACGCGCATACTTGTTTCGGAATACGCACGCGCATACTCGTTTTGGAATGCGTACGCGCATACTCGTTTTGGAATAGGCACGTGCGTACTCGTTTTTGAATGCGAACGCGCATACGCGTTTTTGAACATGCACACGCGTACTTGTTTTTGAATGCGCACGGGTATACTCGTTTTGAATGCACACGCGCATACTCGTTTTTGAATAGGCACGCGCATACTCGTTTTTGAATGCACACGCGCATACTCATTTCGGAATACGCATGCGCATACTCGTTTTGGAATAGGCACGCGCATACTTGTTTTTGAATGCGCACACGCATACTCGTATTTGATTGCGCACGCGCATACTCGTCTTGCAATAGGCACGTGCATACTCGTTATTGAATGCGCACACGCATAATTGTTTTTGATTGCGCACACGCATACTCGTTTTTGAATGCACACGCGCATACTCGTTTTGGAATAAGCACGTGCGTACTCGTTTTTGAATGCGCACGCGCATACGCGTTTTTGAACAGGCACACGCGTACTTGTTTTTGAATGCGCACGCGCATACGCGTTTTTGAACAGGCACACGCGTACTCGTTTTTGAATGCGTACGCGTATACTCGTTTCGGAATACGCACGCGCATACTCGTTTTGGAATGCGCATGCGTATACTCGTTTTGGAATAGGCACGCGCATACTCGTTTTTGAATGCGCAGACGCAATCTTGTTTTTGATTGCGCACGCACATACTCGTTTTTGATTAGGCACGCGCGTACTCGTTTTTGAATGCGCACACGCATACTCGTTTTTGTTTGCACACGCGCGTACTCGTTTTGAAATAGGCACGCACATACTCGTTTTTGAATGCGCACACGCATACTCATATTTGAATGCACACGCGCATAATCTTTTGGAATAGGCACGTGCGTACTCGTTTTTGAGTGCGCACGCGCATACGCGTTTTTGAACATGCACACGCGTACTCGTTTTTGAATGCACGCGCGCATACTCGTTTTCGAATACGCACGCGCATACTCGTTTTTGAATGCGCGCACGCAGGCTCGTTTTTGAATGCGCGCATGCAGGCTCGTTTTTCAACGCGAACGCGCATACGCGTTTTTGAACATGCACACGCGTACTCGTTTTTGAATGCGCACGCGTATACTCGTTTCGGAATGCACACGCACATACTCGTTTTCGAATAGGCACGCGCATACTCGTTTTTGAATGCGCACACGCATACTCGTTTTTGAATGCACACGCGCATACTCGTTTCGGAATACGCACGCGCATACTCGTTTTGGAACGCGCACGCGCATACTCGTTTTGGAATAGGCACGTGCGTACTCGTTTTTGAATGCGAACGCGCATACGCGTTTTTGAACATGCACACGCGTACTCGTTTTTGAATGCGCACGCGTATACTTGTTTTGAATGCACACGCGCATACTCGTTTTTGAATAGGCACGCGCGTACTCGTTTTTGAATGCGCACGCGTATACTCGTTTCGGAATGCGCACGCGCATACTCGTTTTTAAATGCACACGCGCATACTTGTTTCGGAATACGCACGCGCATACTCGTTTTGGAATGCGTACGCGCATACTCGTTTTGGAATAGGCACGTGCGTACTCGTTTTTGATTGCGAACGCGCATACGCGTTTTTGAACATGCACACGCGTGCTTGTTTTTGAATGCGCACGGGTATACTCGTTTTGAATGCACACGCGCATACTCGTTTTTGAATAGGCACGCGCATACTCGATTTTGAATGCACACGCGCATACTCGTTTCGGAATACGCACGCGCATACTCGTTTTGGAATGCGCATGCACATACACGTTTTGGAATAGGCACGCGCATACTCGTGTTTGAATGCGCACACGCATACTCGTTTTTGAAGGCACACACGCATACTCGTTTTGGAATAGGCACGCGCGTACTCCTTTTTGAATGCGCACGCGCATACTCGTTTTTGATTAGGCACGCGCGTACTCGTTTCTGAATGCGCACGCGCATATTCCTTTTTGAGTGCACACGCGCGTACTCGTTTTCGAATACGCACGCGCATACTCGTTTTGGAATGCGCACGCGCATATTCGTTTTGGAATACGCACGTGCGTACTCGTTTTTGAACGCGAACGCGCATACGCGTTTTTGAACATGCACACGCGGACTTGTTTATGAATGCGCACGGGTATACTTGTTTTGAATCACACGCGCCACTCATTTTGGAATGCGCACGCGTATACTCGTTTTGACTGCGCACGCGCATACTCGTTTTTGAATGCACACGTGCATACTCGTTTTTGAATAGGCACGCGCGTACTCGTTTTTCAACGCGAACGCGCATACGCGTTTTTGAACATGCACACGCGTACTCGTTTTTGAATAGGCACGTGCGTACTCGTTTTTCAACGCGAACGCGCATACGCGTTTTTGAACATGCACACGCGTACTCGTTTTTGAATGCGCACGCGCATACTCGTTTCGGAGTGCACACGCACATACTCGTTTTCGAATAGGCACGTGCATACTCGTTTTTGAATGCGCACATGCATACTCGTTTTTGAATGCACACGCGCATACTCGTTTCGGAATGCACACGGACATACTCGTTTTCGAATAGGCACGCGCATACTCGTTTTTGAATGCGCACACGCATACTCGTTTTTGAATGCACACGCGCATACTCGTTTCGGAATACGCACGCGCATACTCGTTTTGGAATGCGCACGCTCATACTCGTTTTGGAATAGGCACGTGCGTACTCGTTTTTGAATGCGAACGCGCATACGCCTTTTTGAACATGCACACCCGTACTCGTTCTTGAATGCGCACGCGCATACGCGTTTTTGAACATGCACACGCGTACTCGTTTTTGAATGCGCACGCGTATACTCATTTTGAAAGCGGACGTGCATATTGTTTTTCGAATAGGCACGCGCATACTCGTTTTCCAATGCGCACACGCATACTCGTTCTTGAATGCACACGCGCATACTCGTTTCGGAATACGCGCGCGCATACTCGTTTTTGAATGCGCACGCGCATATTCGTTTTGGAATAGGCACGTGCGTACTCGTTTTTGAAAGCGAACGCGCATACGCGTATTTGAACATGCACACGCGGACTTGTTTATGAATGCGCACGGGTATACTCGTTTTGAATGCACACGCGCATACTCGTTTTGGAATGCGCACGCGCATACTCGTTTTGGAATGCGCACGCGCATACTCGTTTTTGAATGCGCACGCGCGTACTCGTTTTTAAATGCGCACGCGCATACTCGTTTTTCAACGGGCACACGCGTACTCGTTTTTGAATGCGCACGCGTATACTCGTTTTGAATGTGCACGCGCATACTCGTTTTCAAATATGCACGCGCATACTCGTTTTTAAATGTGCACAAGCATACTCGTTTTTGAATAGGCACTCGCGTACTCGTTTTTGAACGCGAACGCGCATACGCGTTTTTGAACATGCACACGCGTACTCGTTTTTGAATGCGCACGCGTATACTCGTTTTGAATGCACACGCGCATACTCGTTTTTGAATAGGCACGCGCGTACTCGTTTTTGAATGCGCATGCCTATACTCGTTTCGGAATGCGCGCGCGCATACTCGTTTTCGAATAGGCACGCGCATACTCGTTTTGATTAGGCACGCGCGTACTCGTTTTTGAATGCGCACGCGCATATTCGTTTTTGAGTGCACACGCGCGTACTCGTTTTCGAATACGCACGCGCATACTCGTTTTGGAATGCGCACGCGCATATTCGTTTTGGAATAGGCACGTTCGTACTCGTTTTTGAACGCGAACGCGCATACGCGTTTTTGAACATGCACACGCGGACTCGTTTTTGAATAGGCACGTGCGTACTCGTTTTTCAACGCGAACGCGCATACGCGTTTTTGAACATGCACACGCGTACTCGTTTTTGAATGCGCACGCGTATACTCGTTTCGGAATGCACACGCACATACTCGTTTTCGAATAGGCACGCGCATACTCGTTTTTGAATGCGCACACGCATACTCGTTTTTGAATGCACACGCGCATACTCGTTTCGGAATACGCACGCGCATACTCGTTTTGGAATGCGCACGCTCATACTCGTTTTGGAATAGGCACGTGCGTACTCGTTTTTGAATGCGAACGCGCATACGCCTTTTTGAACATGCACACCCGTACTCGTTCTTGAATGCGCACGCGCATACGCGTTTTTGAACATGCACACGCGTACTCGATTTTAAATACGCACGCGTATACTCATTTTGAAAGCGGACGTGCATATTGTTTTTCGAATAGGCACGCGCATACTCGTTTTCCAATGCGCACACGCATACTCGTTCTTGAATGCACACGCGCATACTCGTTTCGCAATACGCGCGCGCATACTCGTTTTGGAATGCGCAAGCGCATACTTGTTTTTGAATAGGCACGCGCGTATTCGTTTTTGAATGCGAACGCGCATACGCGTTTTTGAACATGCAGACGCGTACTCGTTTTTGAATGCGCACGCGTATACTCGTTTTGAATGCACACGCGCATACTCGTTTTTGAATAGGCACGCGTGTACTCGTTTTTGAATGCGCACGTGTATACTCGTTTCGGAATGCGCACGCGCATGCTCGTTTTTGAATAGGCACGCGCGTACTCGTTTTTAAATGCGCACGCGTACACTCGTTTTGAATGCGCATGCGTATACTCGTCTTGGAATGCGCACGCGCATACTCGTTTTTCAACGCGAACGCGCATACGCGTTTTTGAACATGCACACGCGTACTCGTTTTTGAATGCGCACGCGCGAACGCGTTTTTGAACATGCACACGCGTACTCGTTTTTGAATGCGCACGCGTATACTCATTTTGAATGCGCACGTGCATACTCTTTTTCGAATAGGCACGCGCTTACTAGTTTTTCAATGCGCACGCACATACTCGTTTTTGAATAGGCACGCGCCTACTCGTTTTTGTATGCGCACGCGTATACTCGCTTCGGAATGCACACGCGCATACTCGTTTTCGAATAGGCACGCGCATACTCGTTTTTGATTGCGTACACGCATACTCGTTTTTGAATGCACACGCGCATACTGGTTTCGGAATACGCACGCGCATACTCGTTTTGGAATGCGCACGCGCATATTCGTTTTGGAATAGGCACGTGCGTACTCGTTTTTGAAAGCGAACGCGCATAGGCGTTTTTGAACATGCACACGCGGACTTGTTTATGAATGCGCACGGGTATACTCGTTTTGAATGCAAACGCGCATACTCGTTTTGGAATGCGCACGCGCATACTCGTTTTTGAATGCGCACGCGCGTACTCGTTTTTCAACGGGCACACGCGTACTCGTTTTTGAATGCGCACGCGTATACTCGTTTTGAATGTGCACGCGCATACTCGTTTTCAAATATGCACGCGCATACTCGTTTTTAAATGCGCACAAGCATACTCGTTTTTGAATAGGCACTCGCGTACTCGTTTTTGAATGCGCACGCGTATACTCGTTTCAGAATGCGCACGCGCATGCTCGTTTTCGAATAGGCACGCGCATACTCGTTTTTGAATAGGCATGCACGTACTCGTTTTTGAATGCGCACGCGCATACTTGTTTTTGAATGCACACGCGCATACTCGTTTTGGAATAGGCACGCGCATACTTGTTTTTGAATGCGCACACGCATACTCGTATTTGATTGCGCACACGCATACTCGTTTTAGAATAGGCACGTGCGTACTCGTTTTTCAATGCACATGCGCATACTGGTTTCGGAATACGCACGCGCATACTCGTTTTTAAATGCGCACAAGCATACTCGTTTTTGAATAGGCACTCGCGTACTCGTTTTTGAACGCGAACGCGCATACGCGTTTTTGAACATGCACACGCGTACTCGTTTTTGAATGCGCACGCGTATACTCGTTTTGAATGCACACGCGCATACTCGTTTTTGAATAGGCACTCGCGTACTCGTTTTTGAATGCACACGCGCATACTGGTTTCGGAATACGCACGCGCATATTCGTTTTGGAATGCGCACGCGCATATTCGTTTTGGAATAGGCACGTGCGTACTCGTTTTTGAAAGCGAACGCGCATACGCGTTTTTGAACATGCACACGCGGACTTGTTTATGAATGCGCACGGGTATACTCGTTTTGAATGCACACGCGCATACTCGTTTTGGAATGCGCACGCGCATACTCGTTTTTGAATGCGCACGCGCGTACTCGTTTTTAAATGCGCACGCGCATACTCGTTTTTCAACGGGCACACGCGTACTCGTTTTTGAATGCGCACGCGCATACTCGTTTTTGAACGCGAACGCGCTTACGCGTTTTTTAACATGCACACGCGTACTCGTTTTTGAATGCGCGCGCGTGTACTCGTTTTGAATGCACACGCGCATACTCGTTCTAGAATGCACACGCGCATACTCGTTTCGGAATACGCGCGCGCATACTCGTTTTGGAATGCGCACGCACATCCTCGTTTTTGAATAGGCACGCGAGTGCTCGTTTTTGAATGCGCACGCGTATACTCGTTTCGGAATGCGCACGCGCATACTCGTTTTTGATTGCGTACACGCATACTCGTTTTTGAATGCACACGCGCATACTGGTTTCGGAATACGCACGCGCCTACTCGTTTTGGAATGTGCACGCGCATATTTGTTTTGGAATAGGCACGTGCGTACTCGTTTTTGAATGCGCACACGCATACTCGTTTTTGAATGCACACGCGCATACTCGTTTCGGAATACGCACGCGCATACTCGTTTTGGAATAGGCACGTGCGTACTCGTTTTTGAATGCGATTGCGCATACGCGTTTTTGAACATTCACACGCGTACTAGTTTTTGAATGCGCACGCGCATACGCGTTTTTGAACATGCACACACGTACTCGTTTTTGAATGCGCACGCGTATACTCGTTTTTAATGCGCACGCGCATACTTGTTTTTCAATGCGCACACGCATACTCGTTCTTGAATGCACACGCGCATACTCGTTTCGGAATACGCACGCGCATACTCTTTTTGGAATGCGCACGCGCCTACTCGTTTTTGAATAGGCACGTGCGTACTCGTTTTTGAACGCGAACGCGCATACGCGTTTTTGAACATGCACACGCGTACTCCTTTTTGAGTGCGCACGCGTATACTCGTTTTGAATGCACACGCGCATACTCGTTTTTGAATGCGCACGCGCATACTCGTTTTTGAGTGCACACGCGCATACTCGTTTTGGAATAGGCACGCGCAAACTCGTTTTGGAATGCGCACACGCATACTCGTATTTGATTGTGCACGCGCATACTCGTTTTTGAATGCACACGCGCATATTCGTTTCGGAATACGCACGCGCATATTCGTTTTGGAATGCGCACGCGCATACTCGTTTTGGAATGCGCACGCGCGTACTCGTTTTTCAATGCGCACGCGCATACTCGTTTTTGAATGCACATGTGCATACTCGTTTTGGATTAAGCACGCGCATACTCGTTTTTGAACGCGCACACGCATACTCGTTTTTAAATGCACTCGCGCATACTCGTTTTGGAATGCGCACGCGTATACTCGTTTTTGAATAGGCACGCGCGTACTCGTTTTTGATTGCGCACGCGCATACTCATTTTTGAATGCGCACGCGCAGACTCGTTTTTGAATGGGCACGCTCATACTCGTTTTTGATTGCACACGCACGTACTCGTTTTAGAATAGGCACGCGCATACTCGTTTTTGAATGCGCACACGCATACTCGTATTTAATGCACACGCGCATAATCTTTTGGAATAGGCACGTGCGTACTCGTTTTTGAGTGCGCACGCGCATACGCGTTTTTGAACATGCACACGCGTACTCGTTTTTGAATGCGCACGCGTATACTCATTTTGAATGCACGCGCGCATATCGTTTTCGAATACGCACGCGCATACTCGTTTTTGAATGCGCGCACGCATCCTCGTTTTTTGAATGCACACGCGCATACTCGTTTCAGAATACGCACGCGCATACTAGTTTTGGAATGCGCACGCGCATACTCGTTTTTGAATAGGCACGCGCGTACTCGTTTTTGAACGCGAACTGGCATACGCGTTTTTGAACATGCACACGCGTACTCGTTTTTGAATGCGCACGCGTATACTCGTTTTGAATGCACACGCGCATACTCGTTTTTGAATAGGCACGCGCATACTCGTTTTCGAATAGGCACGCGCATACTCGTTTTTGATTGCGCACATGCATACTCGTTTTTAAATGCACACGCGCATACTTGTTTCGGAATACGCACGCGCATACTCGTTTTGGAATGCGTACGCGCATACTCGTTTTGAAATAGGCACGTGCGTACTCGTTTTTGAATGCGAACGCGCATACGCGTTTTTGAACATGCACACGCGTACTTGTTTTTGAATGCGCACGGGTATACTCGTTTTGAATGCACACGCGCATACTCGTTTTTGAATAGGCACGCGCATACTCGTTTTTGAATGCACACGCGCATACTCGTTTCGGAATACGCACGCAAATACACGTTTTTGAATGCGCACACGCATACTAGTTTTTGTATGCACACACGCATACTCGTTTTGGAATAGGCACGCGCCTACTCCTTTTTGAATGCGCACGCGCATACTCGTTTTTGATTAGGCACGCGCGTACTCGTTTTTTAATGCGCACGCGCATATTCGTTTTTGAGTGCACACGCGCGTACTCGTTTTCGAATACGCACGCGCATACTCGTTTTGGAATGCGCACGCGCATATTCGTTTTGGAATAGGCACGTGCGTACTCGTTTTTGAACGCGAACGCGCATACGCGTTTTCGAACATGCACACGCGGACTTGTTTATGAATGCGCACGGGTATACTTGTTTTGAATCACACGCGCCACTCATTTTGGAATGCGCACGCGTATACTCGTTTTGACTGCGCACGCGCATACTCGTTTTTGAATGCACACGCGCATACTCGTTTTTGAATAGGCACGCGCGTACTCGTTTTTCAACGCGAACGCGCATACGCGTTTTTGAACATGCACACGCGTACTCGTTTTTGAATGCGCACGCGTATACTCGTTTCGGAATGCACACGCACATACTCGTTTTCGAATAGGCACGCACATACTCGTTTTGGAATGCGCACGCTCATACTCGTTTTGGAATAGGCACGTGCGTACTCGTTTTTGAATGCGAACGCGCATACGCCTTTTTGAACATGCACACCCGTACTCGTTCTTGAATGCGCACGCGCATACGCGTTTTTGAACATGCACACGCCTACTCGTTTTTGAATGCGCACGCGTATACTCATTTTGAAAGCGGACGTGCATATTGTTTTTCGAATAGGCACGCGCATACTCGTTTTCCAATGCGCACACGCATACTCGTTCTTGAATGCACACGCGCATACTCGTTTCGGAATACGCGCGCGCATACTCGTTTTGGAATGCGTACGCACATACTCGTTTTTGAATAGGCACGCGCGTATTCGTTTTTGAATGCGCACGTGTATACTCGTTTCGTAATGCGCACGCGCATGCTCGTTTTTGAATAGGCACGCGCGTACTCGTTTTTAAATGCGCACGCGTACACTCGTTTTGAATGCGCATGCGTATACTCGTCTTGGAATGCGCACGCGCGTACTCGTTTTTGAATGCACACGCGTACTCGTTTTTCAACGCGAACGCGCATACGCGTTTTTGAACATGCACACGCGTACTCGTTTTTGAATGCGCACGCGCAAACGCGTTTTTGAACATGCACACGCGTACTCGTTTTTGAATGCGCACGCGTATACTCATTTTGAATGCGCACGTGCATACTCTTTTTCGAATAGGCACGCGCATACTCGTTTTTCAATGAGCACGCACATACTCGTTTTTGAATAGGCACGCGCCTACTCGTTTTTGAATGCGCACGCGTATACTCGCTTCGGAATGCGCACGCGCATACTCGTTTTCGAATTGGCACCCGCATACTCGTTTTTGATTGCGTACACGCATACTCGTTTTTGAATGCACACGCGCATACTGGTTTCGGAATACGCACGCGCATACTCGTTTTGGAATGCGCACGCGCATATTCGTTTTGGAATATGCACGTGCATACTCGTTTTTAAATGTGCACAAGCATACTCGTTTTTGAATAGGCACTCGCGTACTCGTTTTTGAACGCGAACGCGCATACGCGTTTTTGAACATGCACACGCGTACTCGTTTTTGAATGCGCACGCGTATACTCGTTTTGAATGCACACGCGCATACTCGTTTTTGAATAGGCACGCAAGTACTCGTTTTTGAATGCGCATGCGTATACTCGTTTCGGAATGCGCGCGCGCATACTCGTTTTCGAATAGGCACGCGCATACTCGTTTTTGAATGCGCACACGCATACTCGTTTTTGAATGCACACGCGCATACTCGTTTCGGAATACAAATGCGCATACTCGTTTTGGAATGCGCACGCGCATACTCGTTTTGGAATAGGCAAGTGCGTACTCGTTTTGGAATAGGCGCGTGCGTACTCGTTTTTGAATGCGTACGCGCATACGCGTTTTTGAACATGCACACCCGTACTCGTTTTTGAGTGCGCACGCACATACGCGTTTTTGAACATGCACACGCGTACTCGTTTTTGAATGCGCACGCGTGTACTCATTTTGAATGCGCACGTGCATACTCTTTTCCGAATAGGCACGCGCATACTCGTTTTCCAATGCACACACGCATACTCGTTCTTGAATGCACACGCGCATACTCGTTTCGGAATACGCGCGCGCATACTCGTTTTGGAATGCGTACGCACATACTCGTTTTTGAATAGGCACGCGCGTATTCGTTTTTGAATGCGCACGTGTATACTCGTTTCGTAATGCGCACGCGCATGCTCGTTTTTGAATAGGCACGCGCGTACTCGTTTTTAAATGCGCACGCGTACACTCGTTTTGAATGCGCATGCGTATACTCGTCTTGGAATGCGCACGCGCGTACTCGTTTTTGAATGCACACGCGTACTCGTTTTTCAACGCGAACGCGCATACGCGTTTTTGAACATGCACACGCGTACTCGTTTTTGAATGCGCACGCGCAAACGCGTTTTTGAACATGCACACGCGTACTCGTTTTTGAATGCGCACGCGTATACTCATTTTGAATGCGCACGTGCATACTCTTTTTCGAATAGGCACGCGCATACTCGTTTTTCAATGAGCACGCACATACTCGTTTTTGAATAGGCACGCGCCTACTCGTTTTTGAATGCGCACGCGTATACTCGCTTCGGAATGCGCACGCGCATACTCGTTTTCGAATTGGCACCCGCATACTCGTTTTTGATTGCGTACACGCATACTCGTTTTTGAATGCACACGCGCATACTGGTTTCGGAATACGCACGCGCATACTCGTTTTGGAATGCGCACGCGCATATTCGTTTTGGAATATGCACGTGCATACTCGTTTTTAAATGTGCACAAGCATACTCGTTTTTGAATAGGCACTCGCGTACTCGTTTTTGAACGCGAACGCGCATACGCGTTTTTGAACATGCACACGCGTACTCGTTTTTGAATGCGCACGCGTATACTCGTTTTGAATGCACACGCGCATACTCGTTTTTGAATAGGCACGCAAGTACTCGTTTTTGAATGCGCATGCGTATACTCGTTTCGGAATGCGCGCGCGCATACTCGTTTTCGAATAGGCACGCGCATACTCGTTTTTGAATGCGCACACGCATACTCGTTTTTGAATGCACACGCGCATACTCGTTTCGGAATACAAATGCGCATACTCGTTTTGGAATGCGCACGCGCATACTCGTTTTGGAATAGGCAAGTGCGTACTCGTTTTGGAATAGGCGCGTGCGTACTCGTTTTTGAATGCGTACGCGCATACGCGTTTTTGAACATGCACACCCGTACTCGTTTTTGAGTGCGCACGCACATACGCGTTTTTGAACATGCACACGCGTACTCGTTTTTGAATGCGCACGCGTGTACTCATTTTGAATGCGCACGTGCATACTCTTTTCCGAATAGGCACGCGCATACTCGTTTTCCAATGCACACACGCATACTCGTTCTTGAATGCACACGCGCATACTCGTTTCGGAATACGCGCGCGCATACTCGTTTTCAATGCACACGCGCATACTCGTTTTTGAATAGGCACGCGCGTACTCGTTTTTGAATGCGCACGCGTATACTCGTTTCGCAATGTGCACGCGCATACTCGTTTTCGAATAGGCACGCGCATACTCGTTTTTGAATGCGCACCCGCATACTCGTTTTTGAATGCACACGCGCATACTCGTTTCGGAATAAGCACGCGACTACTCGTTTTTGAATAGGCACGCGCGTACTCGTTTTTGAACGCGAACGCGCATACGCGTTTTTAAACATGCACACCCGTACTCGTTATTGAATGCGCACGCGTATACTCGTTTTGAATGCACACGCGCATACTCGTTTTTGAATGGGCACGCGCGTACTCGTTTTTGAATGCGCACGCGTATACTCGTTTCAGAATGCGCACGCGCATACTCGTTTTCGAATAGGCACGCGCATACTCGTTTTTGAATAGGCATGCACGTACTCGTTTTTGAATAGGCATGCACGTACTCGTTTTTGAATGCGCACGCGCATACTTGTTTTTGAATGCACACGCGCATACTCGTTTTGGAATAGGCACGCGCATACTCGTTTTTGAATGCGCACACGCATACTCGTATTTGATTGCGCACGTGCATACTCGTTTTGGAATAGGCACGTGCATACTCGTTTTTGAATGCGCACGCGCATACTGGTTTTGGAATACGCACGCGCATACTCGTTTTGGAATGCGCACGCGCATATTCGTTTTAGAATAGGCACGTGCGTACTCGTTTTTGAAAGCGAACGCGCATACGCGTTTTTGAACATGCACTCGCGGACTTGTTTATGAATGCGCACGGGTATACTCGTTTTGGAATGCGCACGCGCATACTCGTTTTTGAATGCTCACGCGCGTACTCGTTTTTAAATGCGCACGCGCATACTCGTTTTTCAACGGGCACACGCGTACTCGTTTTTGAATGCGCACGCGTATACTCGTTTTGAATGTGCACGCGCATACTTGTTTTCAAATACGCACGCGCATACTCGTTTTCAAATGCGCACAAGCATACTCGTTTTTGAATAGGCACTCGCGTACTCGTTTTTGAATGCGCACGCGTATACTCGTTTCAGAAAGCGCACGCGCATACTCGTTTTCGAATAGGCACGCGCATACTCGTTTTTGAATAGGCATGCACGTACTCGTTTTTGAATGCGCACGCGCATACTTGTTTTTGAATGCACACGCGCATACTCGTTTTGGAATAGGCACGAGCATACTCGTTTTTGAATGCACACACGCATACTCGTATTCGATTGCGCACACGCATACTCGTTTTGGAATAGGCACGTGCGTACTCGTTTTTGAATGCACACGCGCATACTGGTTTCGGAATAAGCACGCGCATACTCGTTTTGGAATGCGCACGCGCATATTCGTTTTGAAATAGGCACGTGCGTACTCGTTTTTGAAAGCGAACGCGCATACGCGTTTTTGAACATGCACACGCGGACTTGTTTATGACTGCGCACGGGTATACTCGTTTTGAATGCACACGCGCATACTCGTTTTGGAATGCGCACGCGCATACTCGTTTTTGAATAGGCACGCGCCTACTCGTTTTTGAATGCGCACGCGTATACTCGCTTCGGAATGCGCACGCGCATACTCGTTTTCGAATAGGCACGCGCATACTCGTTTTTGATTGCGTACACGCATACTCGTTTTTGAATGCACACGCGCATACTGGTTTCGGAATACGCACGCGCATACTCGTTTTGGAATGCGCACGCGCATATTCGTTTTGGAATAGGCACGTGCGTACTCGTTTTTGAAAGCGAACGCGCATACGCGTTTTTGAACATGCACACGCGGACTTGTTTATGAATGCGCACGGGTATACTCGTTTTGAATGCAAACGCGCATACTCGTTTTGGAATGCGCACGCGCATACTCGTTTTTGAATGCGCACGCGCGTACTCGTTTTTCAACGGGCACACGCGTACTCGTTTTTGAATGCGCACGCGTATACTCGTTTTGAATGTGCACGCGCATACTCGTTTTCAAATATGCACGCGCATACTCGTTTTTAAATGCGCACAAGCATACTCGTTTTTGAATAGGCACTCGCGTACTCGTTTTTGAATGCGCACGCGTATACTCGTTTCAGAATGCGCACGCGCATGCTCGTTTTCGAATAGGCACGCGCATACTCGTTTTTGAATAGGCATGCACGTACTCGTTTTTGAATGCGCACGCGCATACTTGTTTTTGAATGCACACGCGCATACTCGTTTTGGAATAGGCACGCGCATACTTGTTTTTGAATGCGCACACGCATACTCGTATTTGATTGCGCACACGCATACTCGTTTTGGAATAGGCACGTGCGTACTCGTTTTTCAATGCACACGCGCATACTGGTTTCGGAATACGCACGCGCATACTCGTTTTTAAATGCGCACAAGCATACTCGTTTTTGAATAGGCACTCGCGTACTCGTTTTTGAACGCGAACGCGCATACGCGTTTTTGAACATGCACACGCGTACTCGTTTTTGAATGCGCACGCGTATACTCGTTTTGAATGCACACGCGCATACTCGTTTTTGAATAGGCACTCGCGTACTCGTTTTTGAATGCACACGCGCATACTGGTTTCGGAATACGCACGCGCATACTCGTTTTGGAATGCGCACGCGCATATTCGTTTTGGAATAGGCACGTGCGTACTCGTTTTTGAAAGCGAACGCGCATACGCGTTTTTGAACATGCACACGCGGACTTGTTTATGAATGCGCACGGGTATACTCGTTTTGAATGCACACGCGTACTCGTTTTTGAATGCGCACGCGCATACTCGTTTTTGAACGCGAACGCGCTTACGCGTTTTTTAACATGCACACGCGTACTCGTTTTTGAATGCGCGCGCGTGTACTCGTTTTGAATGCACACGCGCATACTCGTTCTAGAATGCACACGCGCATACTCGTTTCGGAATACGCGCGCGCATACTCGTTTTGGAATGCGCACGCACATCCTCGTTTTTGAATAGGCACGCGAGTGCTCGTTTTTGAATGCGCACGCGTATACTCGTTTCGGAATGCGCACGCGCATACTCGTTTTCGAATAGGCACGCGCATACTCGTTTTTGATTGCGTACACGCATACTCGTTTTTGAATGCACACGCGCATACTGGTTTCGGAATACGCACGCGCCTACTCGTTTTGGAATGTGCACGCGCATATTTGTTTTGGAATAGGCACGTGCGTACTCGTTTTTGAATGCGCACACGCATACTCGTTTTTGAATGCACACGCGCATACTCGTTTCGGAATACAAATGCGCATACTCGTTTTGGAATGCGCACGCGCATACTCGTTTTGGAATAGGCAAGTGCGTACTCGTTTTGGAATAGGCGCGTGCGTACTCGTTTTTGAATGCGTACGCGCATACGCGTTTTTGAACATGCACACCCGTACTCGTTTTTGAGTGCGCACGCACATACGCGTTTTTGAACATGCACACGCGTACTCGTTTTTGAATGCGCACGCGTGTACTCATTTTGAATGCGCACGTGCATACTCTTTTCCGAATAGGCACGCGCATACTCGTTTTCCAATGCACACACGCATACTCGTTCTTGAATGCACACGCGCATACTCGTTTCGGAATACGCGCGCGCATACTCGTTTTCAATGCACACGCGCATACTCGTTTTTGAATAGGCACGCGCGTACTCGTTTTTGAATGCGCACGCGTATACTCGTTTCGCAATGTGCACGCGCATACTCGTTTTCGAATAGGCACGCGCATACTCGTTTTTGAATGCGCACCCGCATACTCGTTTTTGAATGCACACGCGCATACTCGTTTCGGAATAAGCACGCGACTACTCGTTTTTGAATAGGCACGCGCGTACTCGTTTTTGAACGCGAACGCGCATACGCGTTTTTAAACATGCACACCCGTACTCGTTATTGAATGCGCACGCGTATACTCGTTTTGAATGCACACGCGCATACTCGTTTTTGAATGGGCACGCGCGTACTCGTTTTTGAATGCGCACGCGTATACTCGTTTCAGAATGCGCACGCGCATACTCGTTTTCGAATAGGCACGCGCATACTCGTTTTTGAATAGGCATGCACGTACTCGTTTTTGAATAGGCATGCACGTACTCGTTTTTGAATGCGCACGCGCATACTTGTTTTTGAATGCACACGCGCATACTCGTTTTGGAATAGGCACGCGCATACTCGTTTTTGAATGCGCACACGCATACTCGTATTTGATTGCGCACGTGCATACTCGTTTTGGAATAGGCACGTGCATACTCGTTTTTGAATGCGCACGCGCATACTGGTTTTGGAATACGCACGCGCATACTCGTTTTGGAATGCGCACGCGCATATTCGTTTTAGAATAGGCACGTGCGTACTCGTTTTTGAAAGCGAACGCGCATACGCGTTTTTGAACATGCACTCGCGGACTTGTTTATGAATGCGCACGGGTATACTCGTTTTGGAATGCGCACGCGCATACTCGTTTTTGAATGCTCACGCGCGTACTCGTTTTTAAATGCGCACGCGCATACTCGTTTTTCAACGGGCACACGCGTACTCGTTTTTGAATGCGCACGCGTATACTCGTTTTGAATGTGCACGCGCATACTTGTTTTCAAATACGCACGCGCATACTCGTTTTCAAATGCGCACAAGCATACTCGTTTTTGAATAGGCACTCGCGTACTCGTTTTTGAATGCGCACGCGTATACTCGTTTCAGAAAGCGCACGCGCATACTCGTTTTCGAATAGGCACGCGCATACTCGTTTTTGAATAGGCATGCACGTACTCGTTTTTGAATGCGCACGCGCATACTTGTTTTTGAATGCACACGCGCATACTCGTTTTGGAATAGGCACGAGCATACTCGTTTTTGAATGCACACACGCATACTCGTATTCGATTGCGCACACGCATACTCGTTTTGGAATAGGCACGTGCGTACTCGTTTTTGAATGCACACGCGCATACTGGTTTCGGAATAAGCACGCGCATACTCGTTTTGGAATGCGCACGCGCATATTCGTTTTGAAATAGGCACGTGCGTACTCGTTTTTGAAAGCGAACGCGCATACGCGTTTTTGAACATGCACACGCGGACTTGTTTATGACTGCGCACGGGTATACTCGTTTTGAATGCACACGCGCATACTCGTTTTGGAATGCGCACGCGCATACTCGTTTTTGAATAGGCACGCGCCTACTCGTTTTTGAATGCGCACGCGTATACTCGCTTCGGAATGCGCACGCGCATACTCGTTTTCGAATAGGCACGCGCATACTCGTTTTTGATTGCGTACACGCATACTCGTTTTTGAATGCACACGCGCATACTGGTTTCGGAATACGCACGCGCATACTCGTTTTGGAATGCGCACGCGCATATTCGTTTTGGAATAGGCACGTGCGTACTCGTTTTTGAAAGCGAACGCGCATACGCGTTTTTGAACATGCACACGCGGACTTGTTTATGAATGCGCACGGGTATACTCGTTTTGAATGCAAACGCGCATACTCGTTTTGGAATGCGCACGCGCATACTCGTTTTTGAATGCGCACGCGCGTACTCGTTTTTCAACGGGCACACGCGTACTCGTTTTTGAATGCGCACGCGTATACTCGTTTTGAATGTGCACGCGCATACTCGTTTTCAAATATGCACGCGCATACTCGTTTTTAAATGCGCACAAGCATACTCGTTTTTGAATAGGCACTCGCGTACTCGTTTTTGAATGCGCACGCGTATACTCGTTTCAGAATGCGCACGCGCATGCTCGTTTTCGAATAGGCACGCGCATACTCGTTTTTGAATAGGCATGCACGTACTCGTTTTTGAATGCGCACGCGCATACTTGTTTTTGAATGCACACGCGCATACTCGTTTTGGAATAGGCACGCGCATACTTGTTTTTGAATGCGCACACGCATACTCGTATTTGATTGCGCACACGCATACTCGTTTTGGAATAGGCACGTGCGTACTCGTTTTTCAATGCACACGCGCATACTGGTTTCGGAATACGCACGCGCATACTCGTTTTTAAATGCGCACAAGCATACTCGTTTTTGAATAGGCACTCGCGTACTCGTTTTTGAACGCGAACGCGCATACGCGTTTTTGAACATGCACACGCGTACTCGTTTTTGAATGCGCACGCGTATACTCGTTTTGAATGCACACGCGCATACTCGTTTTTGAATAGGCACTCGCGTACTCGTTTTTGAATGCACACGCGCATACTGGTTTCGGAATACGCACGCGCATACTCGTTTTGGAATGCGCACGCGCATATTCGTTTTGGAATAGGCACGTGCGTACTCGTTTTTGAAAGCGAACGCGCATACGCGTTTTTGAACATGCACACGCGGACTTGTTTATGAATGCGCACGGGTATACTCGTTTTGAATGCACACGCGTACTCGTTTTTGAATGCGCACGCGCATACTCGTTTTTGAACGCGAACGCGCTTACGCGTTTTTTAACATGCACACGCGTACTCGTTTTTGAATGCGCGCGCGTGTACTCGTTTTGAATGCACACGCGCATACTCGTTCTAGAATGCACACGCGCATACTCGTTTCGGAATACGCGCGCGCATACTCGTTTTGGAATGCGCACGCACATCCTCGTTTTTGAATAGGCACGCGAGTGCTCGTTTTTGAATGCGCACGCGTATACTCGTTTCGGAATGCGCACGCGCATACTCGTTTTCGAATAGGCACGCGCATACTCGTTTTTGATTGCGTACACGCATACTCGTTTTTGAATGCACACGCGCATACTGGTTTCGGAATACGCACGCGCCTACTCGTTTTGGAATGTGCACGCGCATATTTGTTTTGGAATAGGCACGTGCGTACTCGTTTTTGAATGCGCACACGCATACTCGTTTTTGAATGCACACGCGCATACTCGTTTCGGAATACGCACGCGCATACTCGTTTTGGAATAGGCACGTGCGTACTCGTTTTTGAATGCGATTGCGCATACGCGTTTTTGAACATTCACACGCGTACTAGTTTTTGAATGCGCACGCGCATACGCGTTTTTGAACATGCACACACGTACTCGTTTTTGAATGCGCACGCGTATACTCGTTTTTAATGCGCACGCGCATACTTGTTTTTCAATGCGCACAAGCATACTCGTTCTTGAATGCACACGCGCATACTCGTTTCGGAATACGCACGCGCATACTCTTTTTGGAATGCGCACGCGCCTACTCGTTTTTGAATAGGCACGTGCGTACTCGTTTTTGAACGCGAACGCGCATACGCGTTTTTGAACATGCACACGCGTACTCCTTTTTGAGTGCGCACGCGTATACTCGTTTTGAATGCACACGCGCATACTCGTTTTTGAATGCGCACGCGCATACTCGTTTTTGAATGCACACGCGCATACTCGTTTTGGAATAGGCACGCGCAAACTCGTTTTTGAATGCGCACACGCATACTCGTATTTGATTGTGCACGCGCATACTCGTTTTTGAATGCACACGCGCATATTCGTTTCGGAATACGCACGCGCATATTCGTTTTGGAATGCGCACGCGCATACTCGTTTTGGAATGCGCACGCGCGTACTCGTTTTTGAATGCGCACGCGCATACTCGTTTTTGAATGCACATGTGCATACTCGTTTTGGATTAAGCACGCGCATACTCGTTTTTGAACGCGCACACGCATACTCGTTTTTAAATGCACTCGCGCATACTCGTTTTGGAATGCGCACGCGTATACTCGTTTTTGAATAGGCACGCGCGTACTCGTTTTTGATTGCGCACGCGCATACTCATTTTTGAATGCGCACGCGCAGACTCGTTTTTGAATGGGCACGCGCATACTCGTTTTTGATTGCACACGCACGTACTCGTTTTAGAATAGGCACGCGCATACTCGTTTTTGAATGCGCACACGCATACTCGTATTTAATGCACACGCGCATAATCTTTTGGAATAGGCACGTGCGTACTCGTTTTTGAGTGCGCACGCGCATACGCGTTTTTGAACATGCACACGCGTACTCGTTTTTGAATGCGCACGCGTATACTCATTTTGAATGCACGCGCGCATATCGTTTTCGAATACGCACGCGCATACTCGTTTTTGAATGCGCGCACGCATCCTCGTTTTTTGAATGCACACGCGCATACTCGTTTCATAATACGCACGCGCATACTAGTTTTGGAATGCGCACGCGCATACTCGTTTTTGAATAGGCACGCGCGTACTCGTTTTTGAACGCGAACTGGCATGCGCGTTTTTGAACATGCACACGCGTACTCGTTTTTGAATGCGCACGCGTATACTCGTTTTGAATGCACACGCGCATACTCGTTTTTGAATAGGCACGCGCATACTCGTTTTCGAATAGGCACGCGCATACTCGTTTTCGATTGCGCACATGCATACTCGTTTTTAAATGCACACGCGCATACTTGTTTCGGAATACGCACGCGCATACTCGTTTTGGAATGCGTACGCGCATACTCGTTTTGAAATAGGCACGTGCGTACTCGTTTTTGAATGCGAACGCGCATACGCGTTTTTGAACATGCACACGCGTACTTGTTTTTGAATGCGCACGGGTACACTCGTTTTGAATGCACACGCGCATACTCGTTTTTGAATAGGCACGCGCATACTCGTTTTTGAATGCACACGCGCATACTCGTTTCGGAATACGCACGCAAATACACGTTTTTGAATGCGCACACGCATACTCGTTTTTGTATGCACACACGCATACTCGTTTTGGAATAGGCACGCGCCTACTCCTTTTTGAATGCGCACGCGCATACTCGTTTTTGATTAGGCACGCGCGTACTCGTTTTTTAATGCGCACGCGCATATTCGTTTTTGAGTGCACACGCGCGTACTCGTTTTCGAATACGCACGCGCATACTCGTTTTGGAATGCGCACGCGCATATTCGTTTTGGAATAGGCACGTGGGTACTCGTTTTTGAACGCGAACGCGCATACGCGTTTTCGAACATGCACACGCGGACTTGTTTATGAATGCGCACGGGTATACTTGTTTTGAATCACACGCGCCACTCATTTTGGAATGCGCACGCGTATACTCGTTTTGACTGCGCACGCGCATACTCGTTTTTGAATGCACACGCGCATACTCGTTTTTGAATAGGCACGCGCGTACTCGTTTTTCAACGCGAACGCGCATACGCGTTTTTGAACATGCACACGCGTACTCGTTTTTGAATGCGCACGCGTATACTCGTTTCGGAATGCACACGCACATACTCGTTTTCGAATAGGCACGCGCATACTCGTTTTGGAATGCGCACGCTCATACTCGTTTTGGAATAGGCACGTGCGTACTCGTTTTTGAATGCGAACGCGCATACGCCTTTTTGAACATGCACACCCGTACTCGTTCTTGAATGCGCACGCGCATACGCGTTTTTGAACATGCACACGCGTACTCGTTTTTGAATGCGCACGCGTATACTCATTTTGAAAGCGGACGTGCATATTGTTTTTCGAATAGGCACGCGCATACTCGTTTTCCAATGCGCACACGCATACTCGTTCTTGAATGCACACGCGCATACTCGTTTCGGAATACGCGCGCGCATACTCGTTTTGGAATGCGCACGCACATACTCGTTTTTGAATAGGCACGCGCGTATTCGTTTTTGAATGCGCACGTGTATACTCGTTTCGGAATGCGCACGCGCATGCTCGTTTTTGAATAGGCACGCGCGTACTCGTTTTTAAATGCGCACGCGTACACTCGTTTTGAATGCGCATGCGTATACTCGTCTTGGAATGCGCACGCGCGTACTCGTTTTTGAATGCACACCCGTACTCGTTTTTCAACGCGAACGCGCATACGCGTTTTTGAACATGCACACGCGTACTCGTTTTTGAATGCGCACGCGCAAACGCGTTTTTGAACATGCACACGCGTACTCGTTTTTGAATGCGCACGCGTATACTCATTTGGAATGCGCACGTGCATACTCTTTTTCGAATAGGCACGCGCATACTAGTTTTTCAATGCGCACGCACATACTCGTTTTTGAATAGGCACGCGCCTACTCGTTTTTGAATGCGCACGCGTATACTCGCTTCGGAATGCGCACGCGCATACTCGTTTTCGAATAGGCACGCGCATACTCGTTTTTGATTGCGTACACGCATACTCGTTTTTGAATGCACACGCGCATACTGGTTTCGGAATACGCACGCGCATACTCGTTTTGGAATGCGCACGCGCATATTCGTTTTGGAATAGGCACGTGCGTACTCGTTTTTGAAAGCGAACGCGCATACGCGTTTTTGAACATGCACACGCGGACTTGTTTATGAATGCGCACGGGTATACTCGTTTTGAATGCAAACGCGCATACTCGTTTTGGAATGCGCACGCGCATACTCGTTTTTGAATGCGCACGCGCGTACTCGTTTTTCAACGGGCACACGCGTACTCGTTTTTGAATGCGCACGCGTATACTCGTTTTGAATGCGCACGTGCATACTCTTTTTCGAATAGGCACGCGCATACTAGTTTTTCAATGCGCACGCACATACTCGTTTTTGAATAGGCACGCGCCTACTCGTTTTTGAATGCGCACGCGTATACTCGCTTCGGAATGCGCACGCGCATACTCGTTTTCGAATTGGCACCCGCATACTCGTTTTTGATTGCGTACACGCATACTCGTTTTTGAATGCACACGCGCATACTGGTTTCGGAATACGCACGCGCATACTCGTTTTGGAATGCGCACGCGCATATTCGTTTTGGAATATGCACGTGCATACTCGTTTTTAAATGTGCACAAGCATACTCGTTTTTGAATAGGCACTCGCGTACTCGTTTTTGAACGCGAACGCGCATACGCGTTTTTGAACATGCACACGCGTACTCGTTTTTGAATGCGCACGCGTATACTCGTTTTGAATGCACACGCGCATACTCGTTTTTGAATAGGCACGCAAGTACTCGTTTTTGAATGCGCATGCGTATACTCGTTTCGGAATGCGCGCGCGCATACTCGTTTTCGAATAGGCACGCGCATACTCGTTTTTGAATGCGCACACGCATACTCGTTTTTGAATGCACACGCGCATACTCGTTTCGGAATACAAATGCGCATACTCGTTTTGGAATGCGCACGCGCATACTCGTTTTGGAATAGGCAAGTGCGTACTCGTTTTGGAATAGGCGCGTGCGTACTCGTTTTTGAATGCGTACGCGCATACGCGTTTTTGAACATGCACACCCGTACTCGTTTTTGAGTGCGCACGCACATACGCGTTTTTGAACATGCACACGCGTACTCGTTTTTGAATGCGCACGCGTGTACTCATTTTGAATGCGCACGTGCATACTCTTTTCCGAATAGGCACGCGCATACTCGTTTTCCAATGCACACACGCATACTCGTTCTTGAATGCACACGCGCATACTCGTTTCGGAATACGCGCGCGCATACTTGTTTTCAATGCACACGCGCATACTCGTTTTTAAATAGGCACGCGCGTACTCGTTTTTGAATGCGCACGCGTATACTCGTTTCGGAATGTGCACGCGCATACTCGTTTTCGAATAGGCACGCGCATACTCGTTTTTGAATGCGCACACGCATACTCGTTTTTGAATGCACACGCGCATACTCGTTTCGGAATAAGCACGCGACTACTCGTTTTTGAATAGGCACGCGCGTACTCGTTTTTGAACGCGAACGCGCATACGCGTTTTTAAACATGCACACCCGTACTCGTTATTGAATGCGCACGCGTATACTCGTTTTGAATGCACACGCGCATACTCGTTTTTGAATGGGCACGCGCGTACTCGTTTTTGAATGCGCACGCGTATACTCGTTTCAGAATGCGCACGCGCATACTCGTTTTCGAATAGGCACGCGCATACTCGTTTTTGAATAGGCATGCACGTACTCGTTTTTGAATAGGCATGCACGTACTCGTTTTTGAATGCGCACGCGCATACTTGTTTTTGAATGCACACGCGCATACTCGTTTTGGAATAGGCACGCGCATACTCGTTTTTGAATGCGCACACGCATACTCGTATTTGATTGCGCACGTGCATACTCGTTTTGGAATAGGCACGTGCATACTCGTTTTTGAATGCGCACGCGCATACTGGTTTTGGAATACGCACGCGCATACTCGTTTTGGAATGCGCACGCGCATATTCGTTTTGGAATAGGCACGTGCGTACTCGTTTTTGAAAGCGAACGCGCATACGCGTTTTTGAACATGCACACGCGGACTTGTTTATGAATGCGCACGGGTATACTCGTTTTGGAATGCGCACGCGCATACTCGTTTTTGAATGCTCACGCGCGTACTCGTTTTTAAATGCGCACGCGCATACTCGTTTTTCAACGGGCACACGCGTACTCGTTTTTGAATGCGCACGCGTATACTCGTTTTGAATGTGCACGCGCATACTTGTTTTCAAATACGCACGCGCATACTCGTTTTCAAATGCGCACAAGCATACTCGTTTTTGAATAGGCACTCGCGTACTCGTTTTTGAATGCGCACGCGTATACTCGTTTCAGAAAGCGCACGCGCATACTCGTTTTCGAATAGGCACGCGCATACTCGTTTTTGAATAGGCATGCACGTACTCGTTTTTGAATGCGCACGCGCATACTTGTTTTTGAATGCACACGCGCATACTCGTTTTGGAATAGGCACGAGCATACTCGTTTTTGAATGCACACACGCATACTCGTATTCGATTGCGCACACGCATACTCGTTTTGGAATAGGCACGTGCGTACTCGTTTTTGAATGCACACGCGCATACTGGTTTCGGAATAAGCACGCGCATACTCGTTTTGGAATGCGCACGCGCATATTCGTTTTGAAATAGGCACGTGCGTACTCGTTTTTGAAAGCGAACGCGCATACGCGTTTTTGAACATGCACACGCGGACTTGTTTATGACTGCGCACGGGTATACTCGTTTTGAATGCACACGCGCATACTCGTTTTGGAATGCGCACGCGCAAACTCGTTTTTGAATAGGCACGCGCCTACTCGTTTTTGAATGCGCACGCGTATACTCGCTTCGGAATGCGCACGCGCATACTCGTTTTCGAATAGGCACGCGCATACTCGTTTTTGATTGCGTACACGCATACTCGTTTTTGAATGCACACGCGCATACTGGTTTCGGAATACGCACGCGCATACTCGTTTTGGAATGCGCACGCGCATATTCGTTTTGGAATAGGCACGTGCGTACTCGTTTTTGAAAGCGAACGCGCATACGCGTTTTTGAACATGCACACGCGGACTTGTTTATGAATGCGCACGGGTATACTCGTTTTGAATGCAAACGCGCATACTCGTTTTGGAATGCGCACGCGCATACTCGTTTTTTAATGCGCACGCGCGTACTCGTTTTTCAACGGGCACACGCGTACTCGTTTTTGAATGCGCACGCGTATACTCGTTTTGAATGTGCACGCGCATACTCGTTTTCAAATATGCACGTGCATACTCGTTTTTAAATGCGCACAAGCATACTCGTTTTTGAATAGGCACTCGCGTACTCGTTTTTGAATGCGCACGCGTATACTCGTTTCAGAATGCGCACGCGCATGCTCGTTTTCGAATAGGCACGCGCATACTCGTTTTTGAATAGGCATGCACGTACTCGCTTTTGAATGCGCACGCGCATACTTGTTTTTGAATGCACACGCGCATACTCGTTTTGGAATAGGCACGCGCATACTTGTTTTTGAATGCGCACACGCATACTCGTATTTGATTGCGCACACGCATACTCGTTTTGGAATAGGCACGTGCGTACTCGTTTTTCAATGCACACGCGCATACTGGTTTCGGAATACGCACGCGCATACTCGTTTTTAAATGCGCACAAGCATACTCGTTTTTGAATAGGCACTCGCGTACTCGTTTTTGAACGCGAACGCGCATACGCGTTTTTGAACATGCACACGCGTACTCGTTTTTGAATGCGCACGCGTATACTCGTTTTGAATGCACACGCGCATACTCGTTTTTGAATAGGCACTCGCGTACTCGTTTTTGAATGCACACGCGCATACTGGTTTCGGAATACGCACGCGCATACTCGTTTTGGAATGCGCACGCGCATATTCGTTTTGGAATAGGCACGTGCGTACTCGTTTTTGAAAGCGAACGCGCATACGCGTTTTTGAACATGCACACGCGGACTTGTTTATGAATGCGCACGGGTATACTCGTTTTGAATGCACACGCGCATACTCGTTTTGGAATGCGCACGCGCATACTCGTTTTTGAATGCGCACGCGCGTACTCGTTTTTAAATGCGCACGCGCATACTCGTTTTTCAACGGGCACACGCGTACTCGTTTTTGAATGCGCACGCGCATACTCGTTTTTGAACGCGAACGCGCTTACGCGTTTTTTAACATGCACACGCGTACTCGTTTTTGAATGCGCGCGCGTGTACTCGTTTTGAATGCACACGCGCATACTCGTTCTAGAATGCACACGCGCATACTCGTTTCGGAATACGCGCGCGCATACTCGTTTTGGAATGCGCACGCACATCCTCGTTTTTGAATAGGCACGCGAGTGCTCGTTTTTGAATGCGCACGCGTATACTCGTTTCGGAATGCGCACGCGCATACTCGTTTTCGAATAGGCACGCGCATACTCGTTTTTGATTGCGTACACACATACTCGTTTTTGAATGCACACGCGCATACTGGTTTCGGAATACGCACGCGCCTACTCGTTTTGGAATGTGCACGCGCATATTTGTTTTGGAATAGGCACGTGCGTACTCGTTTTTGAATGCGCACACGCATACTCGTTTTTGAATGCACACGCGCATACTCGTTTCGGAATACGCACGCGCATACTCGTTTTGGAATAGGCACGTGCGTAGTCGTTTTTGAATGCGATTGCGCATACGCGTTTTTGAACATTCACACGCGTACTAGTTTTTGAATGCGCACGCGCATACGCGTTTTTGAACATGCACACACGTACTCGTTTTTGAATGCGCACGCGTATACTCGTTTTTAATGCGCACGCGCATACTTGTTTTTCAATGCGCACACGCATACTCGTTCTTGAATGCACACGCGCATACTCGTTTCGGAATACGCACGCGCATACTCTTTTTGGAATGCGCACGCGCCTACTCGTTTTTGAATAGGCACGTGCGTACTCGTTTTTGAACGCGAACGCGCATACGCGTTTTTGAACATGCACACGCGTACTCCTTTTTGAGTGCGCACGCGTATACTCGTTTTGAATGCACACGCGCATACTCGTTTTTGAATGCGCACGCGCATACTCGTTTTTGAATGCACACGCGCATACTCGTTTTGGAATAGGCACGCGCAAACTCGTTTTTGAATGCGCACACGCATACTCGTATTTGATTGTGCACGCGCATACTCGTTTTTGAATGCACACGCGCATATTCGTTTCGGAATACGCACGCGCATATTCGTTTTGGAATGCGCACGCGCATACTCGTTTTGGAATGCGCACGCGCGTACTCGTTTTTGAATGCGCACGCGCATACTCGTTTTTGAATGCACATGTGCATACTCGTTTTGGATTAAGCACGCGCATACTCGTTTTTGAACGCGCACACGCATACTCGTTTTTAAATGCACTCGCGCATACTCGTTTTGGAATGCGCACGCGTATACTCGTTTTTGAATAGGCACGCGCGTACTCGTTTTTGATTGCGCACGCGCATACTCATTTTTGAATGCGCACGCGCAGACTCGTTTTTGAATGGGCACGCGCATACTCGTTTTTGATTGCACACGCACGTACTCGTTTTAGAATAGGCACGCGCATACTCGTTTTTGAATGCGCACACGCATACTCGTATTTAATGCACACGCGCATAATCTTTTGGAATAGGCACGTGCGTACTCGTTTTTGAGTGCGCACGCGCATACGCGTTTTTGAACATGCACACGCGTACTCGTTTTTGAATGCGCACGCGTATACTCATTTTGAATGCACGCGCGCATATCGTTTTCGAATACGCACGCGCATACTCGTTTTTGAATGCGCGCACGCATCCTCGTTTTTTGAATGCACACGCGCATACTCGTTTCATAATACGCACGCGCATACTAGTTTTGGAATGCGCACGCGCATACTCGTTTTTGAATAGGCACGCGCGTACTCGTTTTTGAACGCGAACTGGCATGCGCGTTTTTGAACATGCACACGCGTACTCGTTTTTGAATGCGCACGCGTATACTCGTTTTGAATGCACACGCGCATACTCGTTTTTGAATAGGCACGCGCATACTCGTTTTCGAATAGGCACGCGCATACTCGTTTTCGATTGCGCACATGCATACTCGTTTTTAAATGCACACGCGCATACTTGTTTCGGAATACGCACGCGCATACTCGTTTTGGAATGCGTACGCGCATACTCGTTTTGAAATAGGCACGTGCGTACTCGTTTTTGAATGCGAACGCGCATAGGCGTTTTTGAACATGCACACGCGTACTTGTTTTTGAATGCGCACGGGTACACTCGTTTTGAATGCACACGCGCATACTCGTTTTTGAATAGGCACGCGCATACTCGTTTTTGAATGCACACGCGCATACTCGTTTCGGAATACGCACGCAAATACACGTTTTTGAATGCGCACACGCATACTCGTTTTTGTATGCACACACGCATACTCGTTTTGGAATAGGCACGCGCCTACTCCTTTTTGAATGCGCACGCGCATACTCGTTTTTGATTAGGCACGCGCGTACTCGTTTTTTAATGCGCACGCGCATATTCGTTTTTGAGTGCACACGCGCGTACTCGTTTTCGAATACGCACGCGCATACTCGTTTTGGAATGCGCACGCGCATATTCGTTTTGGAATAGGCACGTGGGTACTCGTTTTTGAACGCGAACGCGCATACGCGTTTTCGAACATGCACACGCGGACTTGTTTATGAATGCGCACGGGTATACTTGTTTTGAATCACACGCGCCACTCATTTTGGAATGCGCACGCGTATACTCGTTTTGACTGCGCACGCGCATACTCGTTTTTGAATGCACACGCGCATACTCGTTTTTGAATAGGCACGCGCGTACTCGTTTTTCAACGCGAACGCGCATACGCGTTTTTGAACATGCACACGCGTACTCGTTTTTGAATGCGCACGCGTATACTCGTTTCGGAATGCACACGCACATACTCGTTTTCGAATAGGCACGCGCATACTCGTTTTGGAATGCGCACGCTCATACTCGTTTTGGAATAGGCACGTGCGTACTCGTTTTTGAATGCGAACGCGCATACGCCTTTTTGAACATGCACACCCGTACTCGTTCTTGAATGCGCACGCGCATACGCGTTTTTGAACATGCACACGCGTACTCGTTTTTGAATGCGCACGCGTATACTCATTTTGAAAGCGGACGTGCATATTGTTTTTCGAATAGGCACGCGCATACTCGTTTTCCAATGCGCACACGCATACTCGTTCTTGAATGCACACGCGCATACTCGTTTCGGAATACGCGCGCGCATACTCGTTTTGGAATGCGCACGCACATACTCGTTTTTGAATAGGCACGCGCGTATTCGTTTTTGAATGCGCACGTGTATACTCGTTTCGGAATGCGCACGCGCATGCTCGTTTTTGAATAGGCACGCGCGTACTCGTTTTTAAATGCGCACGCGTACACTCGTTTTGAATGCGCATGCGTATACTCGTCTTGGAATGCGCACGCGCGTACTCGTTTTTGAATGCACACCCGTACTCGTTTTTCAACGCGAACGCGCATACGCGTTTTTGAACATGCACACGCGTACTCGTTTTTGAATGCGCACGCGCAAACGCGTTTTTGAACATGCACACGCGTACTCGTTTTTGAATGCGCACGCGTATACTCATTTTGAATGCGCACGTGCATACTCTTTTTCGAATAGGCACGCGCATACTAGTTTTTCAATGCGCACGCACATACTCGTTTTTGAATAGGCACGCGCCTACTCGTTTTTGAATGCGCACGCGTATACTCGCTTCGGAATGCGCACGCGCATACTCGTTTTCGAATAGGCACGCGCATACTCGTTTTTGATTGCGTACACGCATACTCGTTTTTGAATGCACACGCGCATACTGGTTTCGGAATACGCACGCGCATACTCGTTTTGGAATGCGCACGCGCATATTCGTTTTGGAATAGGCACGTGCGTACTCGTTTTTGAAAGCGAACGCGCATACTGAACATGCACACGCGGACTTGTTTATGAATGCGCACGGGTATACTCGTTTTGAATGCAAACGCGCATACTCGTTTTGGAATGCGCACGCGCATACTCGTTTTTGAATGCGCACGCGCGTACTCGTTTTTCAACGGGCACACGCGTACTCGTTTTTGAATGCGCACGCGTATACTCGTTTTGAATGCGCACGTGCATACTCTTTTTCGAATAGGCACGCGCATACTAGTTTTTCAATGCGCACGCACATACTCGTTTTTGAATAGGCACGCGCCTACTCGTTTTTGAATGCGCACGCGTATACTCGCTTCGGAATGCGCACGCGCATACTCGTTTTCGAATTGGCACCCGCATACTCGTTTTTGATTGCGTACACGCATACTCGTTTTTGAATGCACACGCGCATACTGGTTTCGGAATACGCACGCGCATACTCGTTTTGGAATGCGCACGCGCATATTCGTTTTGGAATATGCACGTGCATACTCGTTTTTAAATGTGCACAAGCATACTCGTTTTTGAATAGGCACTCGCGTACTCGTTTTTGAACGCGAACGCGCATACGCGTTTTTGAACATGCACACGCGTACTCGTTTTTGAATGCGCACGCGTATACTCGTTTTGAATGCACACGCGCATACTCGTTTTTGAATAGGCACGCAAGTACTCGTTTTTGAATGCGCATGCGTATACTCGTTTCGGAATGCGCGCGCGCATACTCGTTTTCGAATAGGCACGCGCATACTCGTTTTTGAATGCGCACACGCATACTCGTTTTTGAATGCACACGCGCATACTCGTTTCGGAATACAAATGCGCATACTCGTTTTGGAATGCGCACGCGCATACTCGTTTTGGAATAGGCAAGTGCGTACTCGTTTTGGAATAGGCGCGTGCGTACTCGTTTTTGAATGCGTACGCGCATACGCGTTTTTGAACATGCACACCCGTACTCGTTTTTGAGTGCGCACGCACATACGCGTTTTTGAACATGCACACGCGTACTCGTTTTTGAATGCGCACGCGTGTACTCATTTTGAATGCGCACGTGCATACTCTTTTCCGAATAGGCACGCGCATACTCGTTTTCCAATGCACACACGCATACTCGTTCTTGAATGCACACGCGCATACTCGTTTCGGAATACGCGCGCGCATACTCGTTTTCAATGCACACGCGCATACTCGTTTTTGAATAGGCACGCGCGTACTCGTTTTTGAATGCGCACGCGTATACTCGTTTCGGAATGTGCACGCGCATACTCGTTTTCGAATAGGCACGCGCATACTCGTTTTTGAATGCGCACACGCATACTCGTTTTTGAATGCACACGCGCATACTCGTTTCGGAATAAGCACGCGACTACTCGTTTTTGAATAGGCACGCGCGTACTCGTTTTTGAACGCGAACGCGCATACGCGTTTTTAAACATGCACACCCGTACTCGTTATTGAATGCGCACGCGTATACTCGTTTTGAATGCACACGCGCATACTCGTTTTTGAATGGGCACGCGCGTACTCGTTTTTGAATGCGCACGCGTATACTCGTTTCAGAATGCGCACGCGCATACTCGTTTTCGAATAGGCACGCGCATACTCGTTTTTGAATAGGCATGCACGTACTCGTTTTTGAATAGGCATGCACGTACTCGTTTTTGAATGCGCACGCGCATACTTGTTTTTGAATGCACACGCGCATACTCGTTTTGGAATAGGCACGCGCATACTCGTTTTTGAATGCGCACACGCATACTCGTATTTGATTGCGCACGTGCATACTCGTTTTGGAATAGGCACGTGCATACTCGTTTTTGAATGCGCACGCGCATACTGGTTTTGGAATACGCACGCGCATACTCGTTTTGGAATGCGCACGCGCATATTCGTTTTGGAATAGGCACGTGCGTACTCGTTTTTGAAAGCGAACGCGCATACGCGTTTTTGAACATGCACACGCGGACTTGTTTATGAATGCGCACGGGTATACTCGTTTTGGAATGCGCACGCGCATACTCGTTTTTGAATGCTCAAGCGCGTACTCGTTTTTAAATGCGCACGCGCATACTCGTTTTTCAACGGGCACACGCGTACTCGTTTTTGAATGCGCACGCGTATACTCGTTTTGAATGTGCACGCGCATACTTGTTTTCAAATACGCACGCGCATACTCGTTTTCAAATGCGCACAAGCATACTCGTTTTTGAATAGGCACTCGCGTACTCGTTTTTGAATGCGCACGCGTATACTCGTTTCAGAAAGCGCACGCGCATACTCGTTTTCGAATAGGCACGCGCATACTCGTTTTTGAATAGGCATGCACGTACTCGTTTTTGAATGCGCACGCGCATACTTGTTTTTGAATGCACACGCGCATACTCGTTTTGGAATAGGCACGCGCATACTCGTTTTTGAATGCACACACGCATACTCGTATTTGATTGCGCACACGCATACTCGTTTTGGAATAGGCACGTGCGTACTCGTTTTTGAATGCACACGCGCATACTGGTTTCGGAATACGCACGCGCATACTCGTTTTGGAATGCGCACGCGCATATTCGTTTTGGAATAGGCACGTGCGTATTCGTTTTTGAATGCGCACGCGCGTACTCGTTTTTAAATGCGCACGCGCATACTCGTTTTTCAACGGGCACACGCGTACTCGTTTTTGAATGCGCACGCGTATACTCGTTTTGAATGTGCACGCGCATACTCTTTTTCAAATATGCACCCGCATACTCGTTTTTAAATGCGCACAAGCATACTCGTTTTTGAATAGGCACTCGCGTACTCGTTTTTGAACGCGAACGCGCACACGCGTTTTTGAACATG
Source organism: Rhipicephalus microplus (assembly GCF_043290135.1). NCBI lineage: Eukaryota > Metazoa > Arthropoda > Arachnida > Ixodida > Ixodidae > Rhipicephalus > Rhipicephalus microplus. The sequence goes on along the minus strand of NW_027464659.1, from coordinate 248,065 downwards.
CACACGCGTACTCGTTTTTGAATGCGCACGCGTATACTCGTTTTGAATGCACACGCGCATACTCGTTTTTGAATAGGCACGCGCGTACTCGTTTTTGAATGCGCACGCGCATACTGGTTTCAGAATACGCACGCGCATACTCGTTTTGGAATGCGCACGCACATATTCGTTTTGGAATAGGCACGTGCGTACTCGTTTTTGAAAGCGAACGCGCATACGCGTTTTTGAACATGCACACGCGGACTTGTTTTTGAATGCGCACGGGTATACTCGTTTTGAATGCACACACGCATACTCGTTTTGGAATGCGCACGCGCATACTCGTTTTTGAATGCGCACGCGCGTACTCGTTTTTAAATGCGCACGCGCATACTCGTTTTTCAACGGGCACACGCGTACTCGTTTTTGAATGCGCACGCGTATACTCGTTTTGAATGTGCACGCGCATACTCGTTTTCAAATATGCACGCGCATAGCCGTTTTTATATGCGCACAAGCATACTCGTTTTTGAATAGGCACTCGCGTACTCGTTTTTGAATGCACACGCGCATACTGGTTTCGAAATACGCACGCGCATACTCGTTTTGGAATGCGCACGCGTATACTCGTTTTGAATGCGAACGCGCATTCTCTTTTTCGAATAGGCACGCGCATACGCGTTTTTTAACATGTACACGCGTACTCGTTTTTGAATGCGCGCGCGTATACTCGTTTTGAATGCACACGCGCATACTCGTTCTAGAATGCACACGCGCATACTCGTTTCGGAATACGCGCGCGCATACTCGTTTCGGAATGCGCACGCACATCCTCGTTTTTGAATAGGCACGCGAGTGCTCGTTTTTGAATGCGCACGCGTATACTCGTTTCGGAATGCGCACGCGCATACTCGTTTTCGAATAGGCACGCGCATACTCGTTTTTGATTGCGTACACGCATACTCATTTTTGCATGCACACGCGCATACTGGTTTCGGAATACGCACGCGCATACTCGTTTTGGAATGTGCACGCGCATATTTGTTTTGGAATAGGCACGTGCGTACTCGTTTTTGAATGCGCACACGCATACTCGTTTTTCAATGCACACGCGCATACTCGTTTCGGAATACGCACGCGCATACTCGTTTTGGAATAGGCACGTGCGTACTCGTTTTTGAATGCGAATGCGCATACGCGTTTTTGAACATTCACACGCGTACTAGTTTTTGAATGCGCACGCGCATACGCGTTTTTGAACATGCACACATGTACTCGTTTTTGAATGCGCACGCGTATACTCGTTTTTAATGCGCACGCGCATACTTGTTTTTCAATGCGCACACGCATACTCGTTCTTGAATGCACACGCGCATACTCGTTTCGGAATACGCACGCGCATACTCTTTTTGGAATGCGCACGCGCCTACTCGTTTTTGAATAGGCACGCGCGTACTCGTTTTTGAACGCGAACGCGCATACGCGTTTTTGAACATGCACACGCGTACTCCTTTTTGAGTGCGCAAACGTATACTCGTTTTGAATGCACACGCGCATACTCGTTTTTGAATGCGCACGCGCATACTTTTTTTTGAATGCACACGCGCATACTCGTTTTGGAATAGGCACGCGCAAACTCGTTTTTGAATGCGCACACGCATACTCGTATTTGATTGCGCACGCGCATACTCGTTTTTGAATGCACACGCGCATACTCGTTTCGGAATACGCACGCGCATACTCGTTTTGGAATGCGCACGCGCATACTCGTTTTGGAATGCGCACGCGCATACTCGTTTTGGAATGCGCACGCGCGTACTCGTTTTTGAATGCGCACGCGCATACTCGTTTTTGAATGCACATGTGCATACTCGTTTTGGATTAAGCACGCGCATAATCGTTTTTGAACGCACACACGCATACTCGTTTTTAAATGCACACGCGCATACTCGTTTTGGAATGCGCACGCGTATACTCGTTTTTGAATAGGCACGCGCGTACTCGTTTTTGATTGCGCACGCGCAGACTCGTTTTTGAATGCACACGCGCATACTTGTTTCGGAATACGCACGCGCATACTCGTTTTGGAATGCGTACGCGCATACTCGTTTTGGAATAGGCACGTGCGTACTCGTTTTTGAACGCGAACGCGCATACGCGTTTTTGAACATGCACACGCGGACTTGTTTATGAATGCGCACGGGTATACTTGTTTTGAATCACACGCGCCACTCATTTTGGAATGCGCACGCGTATACTCGTTTTGACTGCGCACGCGCATACTCGTTTTTGAATGCACACGCGCATACTCAATTTTGAATAGGCACGCGCGTACTCGTTTTTCAACGCGAACGCGCGTACGCGTTTTTGAACATGCACACGCGTACTCGTTTTTGAATAGGCACGCGCGTACTCGTTTTTCAACGCGAACGCGCATACGCGTTTTTGAATGCGCACACGCATACTCGTTCTTGAATGCACAAGCGCATACTCGTTTCGGAATACGCGCACGCATACTCGTTTTGGAATGCGCACGCGCATACTCGTTTTTGAATAGGCACGCGCGTATTCGTTTTTGAACGCGAACGCGCATACGCGTTTTTGAACATGCAGACGCGTACTCGTTTTTGATTGCGCACGCGTACACTCGTTTTGAATGCACACGCGCATACTCGTTTCTGAATAGGCACGCGCGTACTCGTTTTTGAATGCGCACGTGTATACTCGTTTCGGAATGCGCACGCGCATGCTCGTTTTTGAATAGGCACGCGCGTACTCGTTTTTAAATGCGCACGCGTACACTCGTTTTGAATGCGCACGCGTATACTCGTCTTGGAATGCGCACGCGCATACTCGTTTTTGAATGCACACGCGTACTCGTTTTTCAACGCGAACGCGCATACGCGTTTTTGATTGCGCACGCGTACACTCGTTTTGAATGCACACGCGCAAACGCGTTTTTGAACATGCACATGCGTACTCGTTTTTGAATGCGCACGCGTATACTCATTTTGAATGCGCACATGCATACTCTTTTTCGAATAGGCAGGCGCATACTCGTTTTTCAATGCGCACGCACATACTCGTTTTTGAATAGGCACGCGCGTACTCGTTTTTGAATGCGCACGCATATACTCGCTTCGGAATGCGCACGCGCATACTCGTTTTCGAATAGGTACGCGCATACTCGTTTTTGATTGCGTACACGCATACTCGTTTTTGAATGCACACGCGCATACTGGTTTCGGAATACGCACGCGCATACTCGTTTTGGAATGCGCACGCGCATATTCGTTTTGGAATAGGCACGTGCGTACTCGTTTTTGAAAGCGAACGCGCATACGCGTTTTTGAACATGCACACGTGGACTTGTTTATGAATGCGCACGGGTATACTCGTTTTGATTGCACACGCGCATACTCGTTTTGGAATGCGCACGCGCATACTCGTTTTTGAATGCGCACGCGCGTACTCGTTTTTAAATGCGCACACGCATACTCGTTTTTCAACGGGCACACGCGTACTCGTTTTTGAATGCGCACGCGTATACTCGTTTTGAATGTGCACGCGCATACTCGTTTTCAAATATGCACGCGCATACTCGTTTTTAAATGTGCACGCGCATACTCGTTTTTGAATAGGCACTCGCGTACTCGTTTTTGAACGCGAACGCGCATACGCGTTTTTGAACATGCACACGCGTACTCGTTTTTGAATGCGCACGCGTATACTCGTTTTGAATGCACACGCGCATACTCGTTTTTGAATAGGCACGCGCGTACTCGTTTTTGAATGCGCATGCGTATACTCGTTTCGGAATGCGCGCGCGCATACTCGTTTTCGAATAGGCACGCGCATACTCGTTTTTGAATGCGCACACGCATACTCGTTTTTAAATGCACACGCGCATACTCGTTTCGGAATACAAATGCGCATACTCGTTTTGGAATGCGCACGCGCATACTCGTTTTGGAATAGGCAAGTGCGTACTCGTTTTGGAATAGGCACGTGCGTACTCGTTTTTGAATGCGTACGCGCATACGCGTTTTTGAACATGCACACCCGTACTCGTTTTGAGTGCGCACGCGCATACGCGTTTTTGAACATGCACACGCGTACTCGTTTTTGAATGCGCACGCGTATACTCATTTTGAATGCATACGTGCATACTCTTTTCCGAATAGGCACGCGCATACTCGTTTTCCAATGCGCACACGCATACTCGTTCTTGAATGCACACGCGCATACTCGTTTCGGAATACGCGCGCGCATACTCGTTTTGAATGCAACCGCGCATACTCGTTTTTGAATAGGCACGCGCGTACTCGTTTTTGAATGCGCACGCGTATACTCGTTTCGGAATGTGCACGCGCATACTCGTTTTCGAATAGGCACGCGCATACTCGTTTTTGAATGCGCACGCGCATACTCGTTTTTGAATGCACACGCGCATACTCGTTTCGGAATAAGCACGCGACTACTCGTTTTTGAATAGGCACGCGCATACTCGTTTTTGAATAGGCATGCACGTACTCGTTTTTGAATAGGCATGCACATACTCGTTTTTGAATGCACACGCGCATACTCGTTTTGGAATAGGCACGCGCATACTCGTTTTTGAATGCGCACACGCATACTCGTATTTGATTGCGCACGCGCATACTCGTTTTGGAATAGGCACGTGCGTACTCGTTTTTGAATGCGCACGCGCATACTGGTTTCGGAATACGCACGCGCATACTCGTTTTGGAATGCGCACGCGCATATTCGTTTTGGAATAGGCACGTGCGTACTCGTTTTTGAAAGCGAACGCGCATACGCGTTTTTGAACATGCACACGTGGACTTGTTTATGAATGCGCACGGGTATACTCGTTTTGAATGCACACGCGCATACTCGTTTTGGAATGCGCACGCGCATACTCGTTTTTGAATGCGCACGCGCGTACTCGTTTTTAAATGCGCACACGCATACTCGTTTTTCAACGGGCACACGCGTACTCGTTTTTGAATGCGCACGCGTATACTCGTTTTGAATGTGCACGCGCATACTCGTTTTCAAATATGCACGCGCATACTCGTTTTTAAATGTGCACGCGCATACTCGTTTTTGAATAGGCACTCGCGTACTCGTTTTTGAACGCGAACGCGCATACGCGTTTTTGAACATGCACACGCGTACTCGTTTTTGAATGCGCACGCGTATACTCGTTTTGAATGCACACGCGCATACTCGTTTTTGAATAGGCACGCGCGTACTCGTTTTTGAATGCGCATGCGTATACTCGTTTCGGAATGCGCGCGCGCATACTCGTTTTCGAATAGGCACGCGCATACTCGTTTTTGAATGCGCACACGCATACTCGTTTTTAAATGCACACGCGCATACTCGTTTCGGAATACAAATGCGCATACTCGTTTTGAAATGCGCACGCGCATACTCGTTTTGGAATAGGCAAGTGCGTACTCGTTTTGGAATAGGCACGTGCGTACTCGTTTTTGATTGCGTACGCGCATACGCGTTTTTGAACATGCACACCCGTACTCGTTTTTGAGTGCGCACGCGCATACGCGTTTTTGAACATGCACACGCGTACTCGTTTTTGAATGCGCACGCGTATACTCATTTTGAATGCGCACGTGCATACTCTTTTCCGAATAGGCACGCGCATACTCGTTTTCCAATGCGCACACGCATACTCGTTCTTGAATGCACACGCGCATACTCGTTTCGGAATACGCGCGCGCATACTCGTTTTGAATGCAACCACGCATACTCGTTTTTGAATAGGCACGCGCGTACTCGTTTTTGAATGCGCACGCGTATACTCGTTTCGGAATGTGCACGCGCATACTCGTTTTCGAATAGGCACGCGCATACTCGTTTTTGAATGCGCACACGCATACTCGTTTTTGAATGCACACGCGCATACTCGTTTCGGAATAAGCACGTGACTACTCGTTTTTGAATAGGCACGCGCATACTCGTTTTTGAATAGGCATGCACGTACTCGTTTTTGAATAGGCATGCACGTACTCGTTTTTGAATGCGCACGCGCATACTTGTTTTTAAATGCACACGCGCATACTCGTTTTGGAATAGGCACGCGCATACTCGTTTTTGAATGCGCACACGCATACTCGTATTTGATTGCGCACGCGCATACTCGTTTTGGAATAGGCACGTGCGTACTCGTTTTTGAATGCACACGCGCATACTCGTTTCGGAATAAGCACGCGACTACTCGTTTTTGAATAGGCACGCGCATACTCGTTTTTGAATAGGCATGCACGTACTCGTTTTTGAATAGGCATGCACATACTCGTTTTTGAATGCACACGCGCATACTCGTTTTGGAATAGGCACGCGCATACTCGTTTTTGAATGCGCACACGCATACTCGTATTTGATTGCGCACGCGCATACTCGTTTTGGAATAGGCACGTGCGTACTCGTTTTTGAATGCGCACGCGCATACTGGTTTCGGAATACGCACGCGCATACTCGTTTTGGAATGCGCACGCGCATATTCGTTTTGGAATAGGCACGTGCGTACTCGTTTTTGAAAGCGAACGCGCATACGCGTTTTTGAACATGCACACGTGGACTTGTTTATGAATGCGCACGGGTATACTCGTTTTGAATGCACACGCGCATACTCGTTTTGGAATGCGCACGCGCATACTCGTTTTTGAATGCGCACGCGCGTACTCGTTTTTAAATGCGCACACGCATACTCGTTTTTCAACGGGCACACGCGTACTCGTTTTTGAATGCGCACGCGTATACTCGTTTTGAATGTGCACGCGCATACTCGTTTTCAAATATGCACGCGCATACTCGTTTTCAAATGTGCACGCGCATACTCGTTTTTGAATAGGCACTCGCGTACTCGTTTTTGAACGCGAACGCGCATACGCGTTTTTGAACATGCACACGCGTACTCGTTTTTGAATGCGCACGCGTATACTCGTTTTGAATGCACACGCGCATACTCGTTTTTGAATAGGCACGCGCGTACTCGTTTTTGAATGCGCATGCGTATACTCGTTTCGGAATGCGCGCGCGCATACTCGTTTTCGAATAGGCACGCGCATACTCGTTTTTGAATGCGCACACGCATACTCGTTTTTAAATGCACACGCGCATACTCGTTTCGGAATACAAATGCGCATACTCGTTTTGAAATGCGCACGCGCATACTCGTTTTGGAATAGGCAAGTGCGTACTCGTTTCGGAATAGGCACGTGCGTACTCGTTTTTGAATGCGTACGCGCATACGCGTTTTTGAACATGCACACCCGTACTCGTTTTTGAGTGCGCACGCGCATACGCGTTTTTGAACATGCACACGCGTACTCGTTTTTGAATGCGCACGCGTATACTCATTTTGAATGCGCACGTGCATACTCTTTTCCGAATAGGCACGCGCATACTCGTTTTCCAATGCGCACACGCATACTCGTTCTTGAATGCACACGCGCATACTCGTTTCGGAATACGCGCGCGCATACTCGTTTTGAATGCAACCGCGCATACTCGTTTTTGAATAGGCACGCGCGTACTCGTTTTTGAATGCGCACGCGTATACTCGTTTCGGAATGTGCACGCGCATACTCGTTTTCGAATAGGCACGCGCATACTCGTTTTTGAATGCGCACACGCATACTCGTTTTTGAATGCACACGCGCATACTCGTTTCGGAATAAGCACGTGACTACTCGTTTTTGAATAGGCACGCGCATACTCGTTTTTGAATAGGCATGCACGTACTCGTTTTTGAATAGGCATGCACGTACTCGTTTTTGAATGCGCACGCGCATACTTGTTTTTAAATGCACACGCGCATACTCGTTTTGGAATAGGCACGCGCATACTCGTTTTTGAATGCGCACACGCATACTCGTATTTGATTGCGCACGCGCATACTCGTTTTGGAATAGGCACGTGCGTACTCGTTTTTGAATGCACACGCGCATACTGGTTTCGGAATACGCACGCGCATACTCGTTTTGGAATGCGCACGCGCATATTCGTTTTGGAATAGGCACGTGCGTACTCGTTTTTGAAAGCGAACGCGCATACGCGTTTTTGAACATGCACACGCGGACTTGTTTATGAATGCGCACTGGTATACTCGTTTTGAATGCACACGCGCATACTCGTTTTGGAATGCGCACGTGCATACTCGTTTTTGAATGCGCACGCGCGTACTCGTTTTTAAATGCGCACGCGCATACTCGTTTTTCAACGGGCACACGCGTACTCGTTTTTGAATGCGCACGCGTATACTCGTTTTGAATGTGCACGCGCATACTCTTTTTCAAATATGCACGCGCATACTCGTTTTTAAATGCGCACAAGCATACTCGTTTTTGAATAGGCACTCGCGTACTCGTTTTTGAACGCGAACGCGCATACGCGTTTTTGAACATGCACACGCGTACTCGTTTTTGAATGCGCACGCGTATACTCGTTTTGAATGCACACGCGCATACTCGTTTTTGAATAGGCACGCGCGTACTCGTTCTAGAATGCACACGCGCATACTCGTTTCGGAATACGCGCGCGCATACTCGTTTTGGAATGCGCACGCACATCCTCGTTTTTGAATAGGCACGCGCATACTCGTTTTCGAATAGGCACGCGCATACTCGTTTTTGATTACATACACGCATACTCGTTTTTGAATGCACACGCGCATACTGGTTTCGGAATACGCACGCGCATACTCGTTTTGGAATGTGCACGCGCATATTTGTTTTGGAATAGGCACGTGCGTACTCGTTTTTGATTGCGCACACGCATACTCGTTTTTCAATGCACACGCGCATACTCGTTTCGGAATACGCACGCGCATACTCGTTTTGGAATAGGCACGTGCGTACTCGTTTTTGAATGCGAATGCGCATACGCGTTTTTGAACATTCACACGCGTACTAGTTTTTGAATGCGCACGCGCATACGCGTTTTTGAACATGCACACACGTACTCGTTTTTGAATGCGCACGCGTATACTCGTTTTTAATGCGCACGCGCATACTTGTTTATCAATGCGCACACGCATACTCGTTCTTGAATGCACACGCGCATACTCGTTTCGGAATACGCACGCGCATACTCTTTTTGGAATGCGCACGCGCCTACTCGTTTTTGAATAGGCACGCGCGTACTCGTTTTTGAACGCGAACGCGCATACGCGTTTTTGAACATACACACGCGTACTCCTTTTTGAGTGCGCAAACGTATACTCGTTTTGAATGCACACGCACATACTCGTATTTGATTGCGCACGCGCATACTCGTTTTTGAATGCACACGCGCATACTCGTTTTGGAATGCGCACGCGCCTACTCGTTTTGGAATGTGCACGCGTATACTCGTTTTTGAATAGGCACGCGCGTACTCGTTTTTGATTGCGCACGCGCATACTCATTTTTGAATGCGCACGCGCAGACTCGTTTTTGAATGGGCACGTGCATACTCGTTTTTGATTGCACACGCACGTACTCGTTTTAGAATAGGCACGCGCATACTCGTTTTTGAATGCGCACACGCATACTCGTATTTAATGCACACGCGCATAATCTTTTGGAATAGGCACGTGCGTACTCGTTTTTGAGTGCGCACGCGCATACGCGTTTTTGAACATGCACACGCGTACTCGTTTTTGAATGCGCACGCGTATACTCGTTTTGAATGCACGCGCGCATATCGTTTTCGAATACGCACGCGCATACTCGTTTTTGAATGCGCGCACGCATCCTCGTTTTTTGAATGCACACGCGCATACTCGTTTTGGAATACGCACGCGCATACTAGTTTTGGAATGCGCACGCGCATACTCGTTTTTGAATAGGCACGCGCGTACTCGTTTTTGAACGCGAACTCGCATACGCGTTTTTGAACATGCACACGCGTACTCGTTTTTGAATGCGCACGCGTACACTCGTTTTGAATGCACACGCGCATACTCGTTTTTGAATAGGCACGCGCATACTCGTTTTCGAATAGGCACGCGCATACTCGTTTTTGATTGCGCACATGCATACTCGTTTTTAAATGCACACGCGCATACTTGTTTCGGAATACGCACGCGCATACTCGTTTTGGAATGCGTACGCGCACACTCGTTTTGGAATAGGCACGTGCGTACTCGTTTTTGAATGCGAACGCGCATACGCGTTTTTGAACATGCACACGCGTACTTGTTTTTGAATGCGCACGGGTATACTTGTTTTGAATGCACACGCGCATACTCGTTTTTGAGTAGGCACGCGCATACTCGTTTTTGAATGCACACGCGCATACTCGTTTTCAAATATGCACGCGCATACTCGTTTTTAAATGCGCACAAGCATACTCGTTTTTCAATAGGCACTCGCGTACTCGTTTTTGAATGCGCACGCGTATACTCGTTTCAGAATGCGCACGCGCATACTCGTTTTCGAATAGGCACGCGCATACTCGTTTTTGAATAGGCATGCACGTACTCGTTTTTGAATAGGCATGCACGTACTCGTTTTTGAATGCGCACGCGCATACTTGTTTTTAAATGCACACGCGCATACACGTTTTGGAATAGGCACGCGCATACTCGTTTTTGAATGCGCACACGCATACTCGTATTTGATTGCGCACGCGCATACTCGTTTTGGAATAGGCACGTGCGTACTCGTTTTGGAATAGGCACGTGCGTACTCGTTTTTGAAAGCGAACGCGCATACGCGTTTTTGAACATGCACACGCGGACTTGTTTATGAATGCGCACGGGTATACTCGTTTTGAATGCACACGCGCATACTCGTTTTGGAATGCGCACGCGCATACTCGTTTTGGAATGCGCACGCGCGTACTCGTTTTTAAATGCGCACGCGCATACTCGTTTTTCAACGGGCACACGCGTACTCGTTTTTGAATGCGCACGCGTATACTCGTTTTGAATGTGCACGCGCATACTCTTTTTCAAATATGCACGCGCATACTCGTTTTTAAATGCGCACAAGCATACTCGTTTTTGAATAGGCACTCGCGTACTCGTTTTTGAACGCGAACGCGCATACGCGTTTTTGAACATGCACACGCGTACTCGTTTTTGAATGCGCACGCGTATACTCGTTTTGAATGCACACGCGCATACTCGTTTTTGAATAGGCACGCGCGTACTCGTTCTAGAATGCACACGCGCATACTCGTTTCGGAATACGCGCGCGCATACTCGTTTTGGAATGCGCACGCACATCCTCGTTTTTGAATAGGCACGCGAGTGCTCGTTTTTGAATGCGCACGCGTATACTCGTTTCGGAATGCGCACGCGCATACTCGTTTTCGAATAGGCACGCGCATACTCGTTTTTGATTGCATACACGCATACTCGTTTTTGAATGCACACGCGCATACTGGTTTCGGAATACGCACGCGCATACTCGTTTTGGAATGTGCACGCGCATATTTGTTTTGGAATAGGCACGTGCGTACTCGTTTTTGATTGCGCACACGCATACTCGTTTTTCAATGCACACGCGCATACTCGTTTTGGAATATGCACGCGCATACTCGTTTTGGAATAGGCACGTGCGTACTCGTTTTTGAATGCGAATGCGCATACGCGTTTTTGAACATTCACACGCGTACTAGTTTTTGAATGCGCACGCGCATACGCGTTTTTGAACATGCACACACGTACTCGTTTTTGAATGCGCACGCGTATACTCGTTTTTAATGCGCACGCGCATACTTGTTTATCAATGCGCACACGCATACTCGTTCTTGAATGCACACGCGCATACTCGTTTCGGAATACGCACGCGCATACTCTTTTTGGAATGCGCACGCGCCTACTCGTTTTTGAATAGGCACGCGCGTACTCGTTTTCGAACGCGAACGCGCATACGCGTTTTTGAACATACACACGCGTACTCCTTTTTGAGTGCGCAAACGTATACTCGTTTTGAATGCACACGCGCATACTCGTATTTGATTGCGCACGCGCATACTCGTTTTTGAATGCACACGCGCATACTCGTTTCGGAATACGCACGCGCATACTAGTTTTGGAATGCGCACGCGCATACTCGTTTTTGAATAGGCACGCGCGTACTCGTTTTTGAACGCGAACTCGCATACGCGTTTTTGAACATGCACACGCGTACTCGTTTTTGAATGCGCACGCGTACACTCGTTTTGAATGCACACGCGCATACTCGTTTTTGAATAGGCACGCGCATACTCGTTTTTGATTGCGCACATGCATACTCGTTTTTAAATGCACACGCGCATACTTGTTTCGGAATACGCACGTGCATACTCGTTTTGGAATGCGTACGCGCATACTCGTTTTGGAATAGGCACGTGCGTACTCGTTTTTGAATGCGAACGCGCATACGCGTTTTTGAACATGCACACGCGTACTTGTTTTTGAATGCGCACGGGTATACTTGTTTTGAATGCACACGCGCATACTCGTTTTTGAGTAGGCACGCGCATACTCGTTTTTGAATGCACATGCGCATACTCGTTTTCAAATATGCACGCGCATACTCGTTTTTAAATGCGCACAAGCATACTCGTTTTTCAATAGGCACTCGCGTACTCGTTTTTGAATGCGCACGCGTATACTCGTTTCAGAATGCGCACGCGCATACTCGTTTTCGAATAGGCACGCGCATACTCGTTTTTGAATAGGCATGCACGTACTCGTTTTTGAATAGGCATGCACGTACTCGTTTTTGAATGCGCACGCGCATACTTGTTTTTAAATGCACACGCGCATACTCGTTTTGGAATAGGCACGCGCATACTCGTTTTTGAATGCGCACACGCATACTCGTATTTGATTGCGCACGCGCATACTCGTTTTGGAATAGGCACGTGCGTACTCGTTTTGGAATAGGCACGTGCGTACTCGTTTTTGAAAGCGAACGCGCATACGCGTTTTTGAACATGCACACGCGGACTTGTTTATGAATGCGCACGGGTATACTCGTTTTGAATGCACACGCGCATACTCGTTTTGGAATGCGCACGCGCATACTCGTTTTGGAATGCGCACGCGCGTACTCGTTTTTAAATGCGCACGCGCATACTCGTTTTTCAACGGGCACACGCGTACTCGTTTTTGAATGCGCACGCGTATACTCGTTTTGAATGTGCACGCGCATACTCTTTTTCAAATATGCACGCGCATACTCGTTTTTAAATGCGCACAAGCATACTCGTTTTTGAATAGGCACTCGCGTACTCGTTTTTGAACGCGAACGCGCATACGCGTTTTTGAACATGCACACGCGTACTCGTTTTTGAATGCGCACGCGTATACTCGTTTTGAATGCACACGCGCATACTCGTTTTTGAATAGGCACGCGCGTACTCGTTCTAGAATGCACACGCGCATACTCGTTTCGGAATACGCGCGCGCATACTCGTTTTGGAATGCGCACGCACATCCTCGTTTTTGAATAGGCACGCGAGTGCTCGTTTTTGAATGCGCACGCGTATACTCGTTTCGGAATGCGCACGCGCATACTCGTTTTCGAATAGGCACGCGCATACTCGTTTTTGATTGCATACACGCATACTCGTTTTTGAATGCACACGCGCATACTGGTTTCGGAATACGCACGCGCATACTCGTTTTGGAATGTGCACGCGCATATTTGTTTTGGAATAGGCACGTGCGTACTCGTTTTTGATTGCGCACACGCATACTCGTTTTTCAATGCACACGCGCATACTCGTTTCGGAATACGCACGCGCATACTCGTTTTGGAATAGGCACGTGCGTACTCGTTTTTGAATGCGAATGCGCATACGCGTTTTTGAACATTCACACGCGTACTAGTTTTTGAATGCGCACGCGCATACGCGTTTTTGAACATGCACACACGTACTCGTTTTTGAATGCGCACGCGTATACTCGTTTTTAATGCGCACGCGCATACTTGTTTATCAATGCGCACACGCATACTCGTTCTTGAATGCACACGCGCATACTCGTTTCGGAATACGCACGCGCATACTCTTTTTGGAATGCGCACGCGCCTACTCGTTTTTGAATAGGCACGCGCGTACTCGTTTTCGAACGCGAACGCGCATACGCGTTTTTGAACATACACACGCGTACTCCTTTTTGAGTGCGCAAACGTATACTCGTTTTGAATGCACACGCGCATACTCGTATTTGATTGCGCACGCGCATACTCGTTTTTGAATGCACACGCGCATACTCGTTTCGGAATACGCACGCGCATACTCGTTTTGGAATGCGCACGCGCATACTCGTTTTAAAATGCGCACGCGCGTACTCGTTTTTGAATGCGCACGCGCATACTCGTTTTTGAATGCACATGTGCATACTCGTTTTGGATTAAGCACGCGCATACTCGTTTTTGAACGCGCACGCGCATACTCGTTTTGGAATGCGCACGCGCATACTCGTTTTGGAATGTGCACGCGTATACTCGTTTTTGAATAGGCACGCGCGTACTCGTTTTTGATTGCGCACGCGCATACTCATTTTTGAGTGCGCACGCGCAGACTCGTTTTTGGATGGGCACGTGCATACTCGTTTTTGATTGCACACGCACGTACTCGTTTTAGAATAGGCACGCGCATACTCGTTTTTGAATGCGCACACGCATACTCGTATTTAATGCACACGCGCATAATCTTTTGGAATAAGCACGTGCGTACTCGTTTTTGAGTGCGCACGCGCATACGCGTTTTTGAACATGCACACGCGTACTCGTTTTTGAATGCGCACGCGTATACTCGTTTTGAATGCACGCGCGCATATCGTTTTCGAATACGCACGCGCATACTCGTTTTTGAATGCGCGCACGCATCCTCGTTTTTTGAATGCACACGCGCATACTCGTTTCGGAATACGCACGCGCATACTAGTTTTGGAATGCGCACGCGCATACTCGTTTTTGAATAGGCACGCGCGTACTCGTTTTTGAACGCGAACTCGCATACGCGTTTTTGAACATGCACACGCGTACTCGTTTTTGAATGCGCACGCGTACACTCGTTTTGAATGCACACGCGCATACTCGTTTTTGAATAGGCACGCGCATACTCGTTTTCGAATAGGCACGCGCATACTCGTTTTTGATTGCGCACATGCATACTCGTTTTAATGCACACGCGCATACTTGTTTCGGAATACGCACGCGCATACTCGTTTTGGAATGCGTACGCGCATACTCGTTTTGGAATAGGCACGTGCGTACTCGTTTTTGAATGCGAACGCGCATACGCGTTTTTGAACATGCACACGCGTACTTGTTTTTGAATGCGCACGGGTATACTTGTTTTGAATGCACACGCGCATACTCGTTTTTGAGTAGGCACGCGCATACTCGTTTTTGAATGCACACGCGCATACTCGTTTCGGAATACGCACGCGCATACTCGTTTTGGAATGCGCATGCACATACACGTTTTGGAATAGGCACGCGCATACTCGTTTTTGAATGCGCACACGCATACTCGTTCTTGAATGCACACACGCATACTCGTTTTGGAATAGGCACGCGCGTACTAGTTTTGGAATGCGCACGCGCATACTCGTTTTTGAATAGGCACGCGCGTACTCGTTTTTGAACGCGAACTCGCATACGCGTTTTTGAACATGCACACGCGTACTCGTTTTTGAATGCGCACGCGTATACTCGTTTTGAATGCACATGCGCATACTCGTTTCGGAATGCACAAGCACATACTCGTTTTCGAATAGGCACGCACATACTCGTTTTTGAATGCGCACACGCATACTCGTTTTTGAATGCACACGCGCATACTCGTTTCGGAATACGCACGCGCATACTCGTTTTGGAATGCGCACGCTCATACTCGTTTTGGAATAGGCACGTGCGTACTCGTTTTTGAATGCGAACGCGCATACGCCTTTTTGAACATGCACACCCGTACTCGTTCTTGAATGCGCACGCGCATACGCGTTTTTGAACAAGCACACGCGTACTCGTTTTTGAATGCGCATGCGTACACTCGTTTCGGAATGTGCACGCGCATACTCGTTTTCGAATAGGCACGCGCATAATCGTTTTTGAATGCGCACACGCATACTCGTTTTTGAATGCACACGCGCATACTCGTTTCGGAATACAAATGCGCATACTCGTTTTGGAATGCGCACGCACATACTCGTTTTGGAATAGGCAAGTGCGTACTCGTTTTGGAATAGGCACGTGCGTACTCGTTTTTGAATGCGTACGCGCATACGCGTTTTTGAACATGCACACCCGTACTCGTTTTTGAGTGCGCACGCGCATACGCGTTTTTGAACATGCACACGCGCATACTCGTTTTTGAATGGGCACGCGCGTACTCGTTTTTGAATGCGCACGCGTATACTCGTTTCAGAATGCGCACGCGCATACTCGTTTTCGAATAGGCACGCGCATACTCGTTTTTGAATAGGCATGCACGTACTCGTTTTTGAATAGGCATGCACGTACTCGTTTTTGAATGCGCACGCGCATACTTGTTTTTGAATGCACACGCGCATACTCGTTTTGGAATAGGCACGCGCATACTCGTTTTTGAATGCGCACACGCATACTCGTATTTTATTGCGCACGTGCATACTCGTGTTGGAATAGGCACGTGCGTACTCGTTTTTGAATGCGCACGCGCATACGCGTTTTTGAACAGGCACACGCGTACTCGTTTTTGAATGCGCACGCGTATACTCTTTTCGGAATACGCACGCGCATACTCGTTTTGGAATGCGCATGCACATACTCGTTTTGGAATAGGCACACGCATACTCGTTTTTGAATGCGCAGACGCAATCTCGTTTTTGAATGCGCACGCGCATACTAGTTTTTGATTAGGCACGCGCGTACTCATTTTTGAATGCGCACGCGCATACTCGTTTTTGATTGCACACGCACGTACTCGTTTTGGAATAGGCACGCGCATACTCGTTTTTGAATGCGCACGCGCGTACTCGTTTTTAAATGCGCACGCGCATACTCGTTTTTCAACGGGCACAGGCGTACTCGTTTTTGAATGCGCACGCGTATACTCGTTTTGAATGTGCACGCGCATACTCGTTTTCAAATATGCACGCGCATACTCGTTTTTAAATGCGCACAAGCATACTCGTTTTTGAATAGGCACTCGCGTACTCGTTTTTGAACGCGAACGCGCATACGCGTTTTTGAACATGCACACGCGTACTCGTTTTTGAATGCGCACGCGTATACTCGTTTTGAATGCACACGCGCATACTCGTTTTTGAATGGGCACGCGCGTACTCGTTTTTGAATGCGCACGCGTGTACTCGTTTCACAATACGCACGCGCATACTCGTTTTCGAATAGGCACGCGCATACTCGTTTTTGAATAGGCATGCACGTACTCGTTTTTGAATAGGCATGCACGTACTCGTTTTTGAATGCGCACGCGCATACTTGTTTTTGAATGCACACGCGCATACTCGTTTTGGAATAGGCACGCGCATACTCGTTTTGGAGTGCGCACACGCATACTCGTGTTTGATTGCGCACGCGCACACTCGTTTTGGAATAGGCACGTGCGTACTCGTTTTTGAATGCGCACGCGCATACGCGTTTTTGAACAGGCACACGCGTACTCGTTTTTGAATGCGCACGCGTATACTCTTTTCGGAATACGCACGCGCATACTCGTTTTGGAATGCGCATGCACATACTCGTTTTGGAATAGGCACGCGCATAC
The DNA here is from genome assembly GCF_043290135.1 of Rhipicephalus microplus. Classification (NCBI taxonomy): domain Eukaryota; kingdom Metazoa; phylum Arthropoda; class Arachnida; order Ixodida; family Ixodidae; genus Rhipicephalus; species Rhipicephalus microplus. Next base: position 230,359 of record NW_027464659.1, on the reverse strand, counting down.
TCGTTTTTGAATGCGCAGACGCAATCTCGTTTTTGAATGCGCACGCACATACTCGTTTTTGATTAGGCACGCGCGTACTCATTTTTGAATGCGCACGCGCATACTCGTTTTTGATTGCACACGCACGTACTCGTTTTTGGAATAGGCACGCGCATACTCGTTTTTGAATGCGCACACGCAAACTCGTATTTAATGCACACGCGCATAATCTTTTGGAATAGGCACGTGCGTACTCGTTTTTGAGTGAGCACGCGCATACGCGTTTTTGAACATGCACACGCGTACTCGTTTTTGAATGCGCACGCGTATACTCGTTTTGAATGCACGTGCGCATACTCGTTTTCGAATACGCACGCGCCTACTCGTTTTTGAATGCGCGCACGCATGCTCGTTTTTGAATGCACACGCGCATACTCGTTTCGGAATACGCACGCGCATACTCGTTTTGGAATGCGCACGCGCATACTCGTTTTGGAATAGGCACGCGCGTACTCGTTTTTGAATGCGAACGCGCATACGCAATTTTGAACATGCACACGCGTACTCGTTTTTGATTGCGTACATGCATACTCGTTTTTGAATGCACACGCGCATACTGGTTTCGGAATACACACGCGCATACTCGTTTTGGAATGCGCACGCGCATATTCGTTTTGGAATAGGCAGGTGCGTACTCGTTTTTGAACGCGAACGCGCATACGCGTTTTTGAACATGCACACGTGTACTCGTTTTTGAATGCGCACGCGTATACTCATTTTGAATGCGCACGTGCATACTCTTTTCCGAATAGGCACGCGCATACTCGTTTTCCAATGCGCACACGCATACTCGTTCTTGAATGCACACGCGCATACTCGTTTCGGAATACGCGCGCGCATACTCGTTTTGAATGCACACGCGCATACTCGTTTTTGAATAGGCACGTGCGTACTCGTTTTTGATTGCGCACGCCTATACTCGTTTCGGAATGTGCACGCGCATACTCGTTTTCGAATAGGCACGCGCATACTCGTTTTTGAATGCGCACACGCATACTCGTTTTTGAATGCACACGCGCATACTAGTTTCGGAATAAGCACGCGACTACTCGTTTTTGAATAGGCACGCGCGTACTCGTTTATGAACGCGAACGCGCATACGCGTTTTTAAACATGCACACCCGTACTCGTTTTTGAATGCGCACGCGTATACTCGTTTTGAATGCACACGCGCATACTCGTTTTTGAATGGGCACGCGCGTACTCGTTTTTGAATGCGCGCACGCGTATACTCGTTTCAGAATGCGCACGCGCATACTCGTTTTCGAATAGGCACGCGCATACTCGTTTTTGAATAGGCATGCACGTACTCGTTTTTGAATAGGCATGCACGTACTCGTTTTTGAATGCGCACGCGCATACTTGTTTTTGAATGCACACGCGCATACTCGTTTTGGAATAGGCACGCGCATACTCGTTTTGGAATGCGCACACGCATACTCGTATTTGATTGCGCACGCGCATACTCGTTTTGGAATAGGCACGTGCGTACTCGTTTTTGAATGCGCACGCGCATACGCGTTTTTGAACAGGCACACGCGTACTCGTTTTTGAATGCGCACGCGTATACTCTTTTCGGAATACGCGCGCGCATACTCGTTTTGGAATGCGCATGCACATACTCGTTTTGGAATAGCCACGCGCATACTCGTTTTTGAATGCGCAGACGCAATCTCGTTTTTTAATGCGCACGCGCATACTCGTTTTTGATTAGGCACGTGCGTACTCATTTTTGAATGCGCACGCGCATACTCGTTTTTGATTGCACACGCACGTACTCGTTTTGGAATAGGCACGCGCATACTCGTTTTTGAATGCGCACACGCAAACTCGTATTTATAGCACACGCGCATAATCTTTTGGAATAGGCACGTGCGTACTCGTTTTTGAGTGCGCACGCGCATACGCGTTTTTGAACATGCACACGCGTACTCGTTTTTGAATGCGCACGCGTATACTCGTTTTGAATGCACGCGCGCATACTCGTTTTCGAATACGCACGCGCATACTCGTTTTTGAATGCGCGCACGCATGCTCGTTTTTGAATGCACACGCGCATACTCGTTTCGGAATACGCACGCGCATACTCGTTTTGGAATGCGCACGCGCATACTCGTTTTTGAATAGGCACGCGCGTACTCGTTTTTGAATGCGAACGCGCATACGCAATTTTGAACATGCACACGCGTACTCGTTTTTGATTGCGTACATGCATACTCGTTTTTGAATGCACACGCGCATACTGGTTTCAGAATACGCACGCGCATACTCGTTTTGGAATGCGTACGCGCATATTCGTTTTGGAATGGGCAGGTGCGTACTCGTTTTTAAACGCGAACGCGCATACGCGTTTTTGAACATGCACACGCGTACTCGTTTTTGAATGCGCACGCGTATACTCGTTTTGAATGCACACGCGCATACTCGTTTTTGAATAGGCACGCGCGTACTCATTTTTGAATGCGCACGCGTATACGTGTTTCGGAATGCGCACGCACATACTCGTTTTCGAATAGGCACGCGCATACTCGTTATTGAATGCGCACACGCATACTCGTTTTTGAATGCACACGTGCAAACTCGTTTCGGAATACGCATGCGCATACTCGTTTCGGAATGCGCACGCGCATACTCGTTTACGAATAGGCACGCGCATACTCGTTTTCCAATGCGCACACGCATACTCGTTCTTGAATGCACACGCGCATACACGTTTTGAATGCACACGCGCATACTCGGTTTTAAATAGACACGCGCGTACTCGTTTTTGAATGCGCACGTGTATACTCGTTTCGGAATGCGCACGCGCATGCTCGTTTTTGAATAGGCACGCGTGTGCTCGTTTTTGAATGCGCACGCGTACACTCGTTTGGAATGCCCACGCGTATACTCGTTTTTGAATGCGCACACGCATACTGGTTTTTGAATGCACACGCGCATACTCGTTTCGGAATACGCACGCGCATACTCTTTTTGGAATGCGCACGCGCATACTCGTTTTTGAATAGGCACGCGCGTACTCTTTTTTCAACGCGAACGCGCATACGCGATTTTGAACATGCACACGCGGACTTGTTTATGAATGCGCACGGGTATACTCGTTTTGAATGCACATGCGCATACTCGTTTTGGAATGCGCACGCGCATACTCGTTTTTGAATGCGCACGCGCGTACTCGTTTTTAAATGCGCACGCGCATACTCGTTTTTGAACAGGCACACGTGTACTCGTTTTTGAATGCGCACGCGTATACTCGTTTTGAATGTGCACGCGCATACTCGTTTTTGAATGCGCACGCGCGTACTCGTTTTTAAATGCGCACGCGCATACTCGTTTTTCAACGGGCACACGCGTACTCGTTTTTGAATGCGCACGCGTATACTCGTTTTGAATGTGCACGCGCATACTCTTTTTCAAATATGCACGCGCATACTCGTTTTTAAATGCGCACAAGCATACTCGTTTTTGAATAGGCACTCGCGTACTCGTTTTTGAACGCGAACGCGCATACGCGTTTTTGAACATGCACACGCGTACTCGTTTTCGAATAGGCACGCGCATACTCGTTTTTGAATAGGCATGCACGTACTCCTTTTTGAATAGGCATGCACGTACTCGTTTTTGAATGCGCACGCGCATACTTGTTTTTGAATGCACACGCGCATACTCGTTTTGGAATAGGCACGCGCATACTCGTTTTTGAATGCGCACACGCATACTCGTATTTGATTGCGCACGCGCATACTCGTTTTGGAATAGGCACGTGCGTACTCGTTTTTGAATGCACACGCGCATACTGGTTTCGGAATACGCACGCGCATACTCGTTTTGGAATGCGCACGCGCATATTCGTTTTGGAATAGGCACGTGCGTACTCGTTTTTGAAAGCGAACGCGCATACGCGTTTTTGAACATGCACACGCGGACTTGTTTATGAATGCGCACGGGTATACTCGTTTTGAATGCACACGCGCATACTCGTTTTGGAATGCGCTCGCGCATACTCGTTTTTGAATGCGCACGCGCGTACTCGTTTTTAAATGCGCACGCGCATACTCGTTTTTCAACGGTCACACGCGTACTCGTTTTTGAATGCGCACGCGTATACTCGTTTTGAATGCACACGCGCATACTCGTTTTTGAATAGGTGCGCGCGTACTCGTTTTTGAATGCGCATGCGTATACTCGTTTCGGAATGCGCACGCGCATACTCGTTTTCGAATAGGCACGCGCATACTCGTTTTTGAATGCGCACACGCATACTCGGTTTTGAATGCGCACGCGCATACTCGTTTTTGAACGCGAACGCGCATACGCGTTTTTGAACATGCACACGCGTACTCGTTTTTGAATGCGCACGCGTATACTCGTTTTGAATGCACACGCGCATACTCGTTTTTGAATAGGTGCGCGCGTACTCGTTTTTGAATGCGCATGCGTATACTCGTTTCGGAATGCGCACGCGCATACTCGTTTTCGAATAGGCACGCGCATACTCGTTTTTGAATGCGCACACGCATACTCGGTTTTGAATGCGCACGCGCATACTCGTTTTGGAATAGGCAAGTGCGTACTCGTTTTGGAATAGGCACGTGCGTACTCGTTTTTGAATGCGTACGCGCATACGCGTTTTTGAACATGCACACCCGTACTCGTTTTTGAGTGCGCACGCGCATACGCGTTTTTGAACATGCACACGCGCATACTCGTTTTTGAATGGGCACGCGCATACTCGTTTTGGAATGCGCATGCACATACTCGATTTGGAATAGGCACGCGCATACTCGTTTTTGAATGCGCAGACGCAATCTCGTTTTTGAATGCGCACGCGCATACTCGTTTTTGATTAGGCACGTGCGTACTCATTTTTGAATGCGCATGCGCATACTCGTTTTTGATTGCACACGCACGTACTCGTTTTGGAATAGGCACGCGCATACTCGTTTTTGAATGCGCACGCGCGTACTCGTTTTTAAATGCGCACGCGCATACTCGTTTTTCAACGGGCACACGCGTACTCGTTTTTGAATGCGCACGCGTATACTCGTTTTGAATGTGCACGCGCATACTCGTTTTCAAATATGCACGCGCATACTCGTTTTTAAATGCGCACAAGCATACTCGTTTTTGAATAGGCACTCGCGTACTCGTTTTTGAACGCGAACGCGCATACGCGTTTTTGAACATGCACACGCGTACTCGTTTTTGAATGCGCATGCGTATACTCGTTTTGAATGCACACGCGCATACTCGTTTTTGAATAGGTACGCGCGTACTCGTTTTTGAATGCGCATGCGTATACTCGTTTCGGAATGTGCACGCGCATACTCGTTTTCTAATAGGCACGCGCATACTCGTTTTTGAATGCGCACACGCATACTCGTTTTTGAATGCACACGCGCATACTCGTTTCGGAATACAAATGCGCATGCTCGTTTTGGAATGCGCACGCGCATACTCGTTTTGGAATAGGCAAGTGCGTACTCGTTTTGGAATAGGCACGTGCGTACTCGTTTTTGAATGCGTACGCGCATACGCGTTTTTTTACATGCACACCCGTACTCGTTTTTGAGTGCGCACGCGCGTACGCGTTTTTGAACATGCACACGCGTACTCGTTTTTGAATGCGCACGCGTATACTCATTTTGAATGCGCACGTGCATACTCGTTTTCCAATGCGCACACGCATACTCGTTCTTGAATGCACACGCGCATACTCGTTTCGGAATACGCGCGCGCATACTCGTTTTGAATGCACACGCGCATACTCGTTTATGAATAGGCACGTGCGTACTCGTTTTTGATTGCGCACGCGTATACTCGTTTCGGAATGTGCACGCGCATACTCGTTTTCGAATAGGCACGCGCATACTCGTTTTTGAATGCGCACACGCATACTCGTTTTTGAATGCACACGCGCATACTAGTTTCGGAATAAGCACGCGACTACTCGTTTTTGAATAGGCACGCGCGTACTCGTTTTTGAACGCGAACGCGCATACGCGTTTTTAAACATGCACACCCGTACTCGTTTTTGAATGCGCACGCGTATACTCGTTTTGAATGCACACGCGAATACTCGTTTCAGAATGCGCACGCGCATACTCGTTTTCGAATAGGCACGCGCATACTCGTTTTTGAATAGGCATGCACGTACTCGTTTTTGAGTAGGCATGCACGTACTCGTTTTTGAATGCGCACGCGTATACTCGTTTCAGAATACGCACGCGCATACTCGTTTTGGAATGCGCATGCACATACTCGTTCTGGAATAGGCACGCGCATACTCGTTTTTGAATGCGCAGACGCAATCTCGTTTTTGAATGCGCACGCGCATACTCGTTTTTGATTAGGCACGCGCGTACTCATTTTTGAATGCGCACCCGCATACTCTTTTTTGATTGCACACGCACGTACTCGTTTTGGAATAGGCACGCGCATACTCGTTTTTGAATGCGCACACGCAAACTCGTATTTAATGCACACGCGCATAATCTTTTGGAATAGGCACGTGCGTACTCGTTTTTGAGTGCGCACGCGCATACGCGTTTTTGAACATGCACACGCGTACTCGTTTTTGAATGCGCACGCGTATACTCGTTTTGAATGCACGCGCGCATACTCGTTTCGGAATACGCACGCGCATAGTCGTTTTGGAATGCGCACGCGCATACTCGTTTTTGAATAGGCACGCGCGTACTCGTTTTTGAATGCGAACGCGCATACGCAATTTTGAACATGCACACGCGTACTCGTTTTTGATTGCGTACATGCATACTCGTTTTTGAATGCACACGCGCATACTGGTTTCGGAATACGCACGCGCATACTCGTTTTGGAATGCGCACGCGCATACTCGTTTTTGAATAGGCACGCGCGTACTCGTTTTTGAATGCGAACGCGCATACGCAATTTTGAACATGCACACGCGTACTCGTTTTTGATTGCGTACATGCATACTCGTTTTTGAATGCACACGCGCATACTGGTTTCGGAATACGCACGCGCATACTCGTTTTGGAATGCGCACGCGCATATTCGTTTTGGAATAGGCAGGTGCGTACTCGTTTTCGAACGCGAACGCGCATACGCGTTTTTGAACATGCACACGCGTACTCGTTTTTGAATGCGCACGCGTATACTCATTTTGATTGCGCACGTGCATACTCTTTTCCGAATAGGCACGCGCATACTCGTTTTCCAATGCGCACACGCATACTCGTTCTTGAATGCACACGCGCATACTCGTTTCGGAATACGCGCGCGCATACTCGTTTTGAATGCACATGCGCATACTCGTTTTTGAATAGGCACGTGCGTACTCGTTTTTGATTGCGCACGCCTATACTCGTTTCGGAATGTGCACGCGCATACTCGTTTTCGAATAGGCACGCGCATACTCGTTTTTGAATGCGCACACGCATACTCGTTTTTGAATGCACACGCGCATACTAGTTTCGGAATAAGCACGCGACTACTCGTTTTTGAATAGGCACGCGCGTACTCGTTTTTGAACGCGAACGCGCATGCGCGTTTTTAAACATGCACACCCGTACTCGTTTTTGAATGCGCAGGCGTATACTCGTTTTGAATGCACACGCGCATACTCGTTTTTGAAGGGGCACGCGCGTACTCGTTTTTGAATGCGCGCACGCCTATACTCGTTTCAGAATGCGCACGCGCATACTCGTTTCAGAATAGGCACGCGCATACTCGTTTTTGAATAGGCATGCACGTACTCGTTTTTGAATAGGCATGCACGTACTCGTTTTTGAATGCGCACGCGCATACTTGTTTTTGAATGCACACGCGCATACTCGTTTTGGAATAGGCACGCGCATACTCGTTTTGGAATGCGCACACGCATACTCGTATTGGATTGCGCACGCGCATACTCGTTTTGAAATAGGCACGTGCGTACTCGTTTTTGAATGCGCACGCGCATACGCGTTTTTGAACAGGCACACGCGTACTCGTTTTTGAATGCGCACGCGTATACTCGTTTTGAATGCACGCGCGTACTCGTTTTTGAATGCGCGCACGCATGCTTGTTTTTGAATGCACACGCGCATACTCGTTTCGTAATACGCACGAGCATACTCGTTTTGGAATGCGCACGCGCATACTCGTTTTTGAATAGGCACGCGCGTACTCGTTTTTGAATGCGAACGCGCATACGCAATTTTGAACATGCACACGCGTACTCGTTTTTGATTGCGTACATGCATACGCGTTTTTGAACATGCACACGCGTACTCGTTTTTTAATGCGCACGCGTATACTCGTTTTGAATGCACACGCGCATACTCGTTTTTGAATAGGCACGCGCGTACTCATTTTTGAATGCGCACGCGTATACGTGTTTCGGAATGCGCACGCACATACTCGTTTTCGAATAGGCACGCGCATACTCGTTATTGAATGCGCACACGCATACTCGTTTTTGAATGCACACGTGCAAACTCGTTTCGGAATACGCATGCGCATACTCGTTCTGGAATGCGCACGCGCATACTTTTTTACGAATAGGCACGCGCATACTCGTTTTCCAATGCGCACACGCATACTCGTTCTTGAATGCACACGCGCATACTCGTTTTTGAATGCGCACGCGTATACTCGTTTTGAATGCACACGCGCATACTCGGTTTTAAATAGGCACGCGCGTACTCGTTTTTGAATGCGCACGTGTATACTCGTTTCGGAATGCGCACGCGCATGCTCGTTTTTGAATAGGCACGCGTGTGCTCGTTTTTGAATGCGCACGCGCATACTGGTTTCGGAATACGCACGCGCATATTCGTTTTGGAATAGGCACGTGCGTACTCGGTTTGGAAAGCGAACGCGCATACGCGTTTTTGAATATGCACACGCGGACTTGTTTTTGAATGCGCACGGGTATACTCGTTTTGAATGCACACGCGCGTACTCGTTTTGGAATGCGCACGCGCATACTCATTTTTGAATGCGCACGAGCGTACTCGTTTTTAAATGCGCACGCACATACCCGTTTTTCAACGGGCACACGCGTACTCGTTTTTGAATGCGCACGCGTATACTCGTTTTGAATGTGCACGCGCATACTCGTTTTCAAATATGCACGCGCATAGTCGTTTTTAAATGCGCACAAGCATACTCGTTTTTGAATAGGCACTCGCGTACTCGTTTTTGAATGCGCATGCGTATACTCGTTTCAGAATGCGCACGCGCATACTCGTTTTCGAATAGGCACGCGCATACTCGTTTTTGAATAGGCATGAACGTACTCGTTTTTGAATAGGCATGCACGTACTCGTTTTTGAATGCGCACGCGCATACTTGTTTTTGAATGCACACGCGCATACTCGTTTTGGAATAGGCACGCGCATACTCGTTTTTGAATGCGCACACGCATACTCGTATTTTTTTGCGCACGCGCATACTCGTTTTGGAATAGGCACGTGCGTACTCGTTTTTGAATGCACACGCGCATACTGGTTTCGGAATACGCACGCGCATACTCGTTTTGGAATGCGCACGCGCATATTCGTTTTGGAATAGGCACGTGCATACTCGTTTTTGAAAGCGAACGCGCATACGCGTTTTTGAACATGCACACGCGGACTTGTTTATGAATGCGCACGGGCATACTCGTTTTGAATGCACACGCGCATACTCGTTTTGGAATGCGCACGCGCATACTCGTTTTGGAATGCGCACGCGCGTACTCGTTTTTAAATGCGCACGCGCATACTCGTTTTTCAACGGGCACACGCGTACTCGTTTTTGAATGCGCACGCGTATACTCGTTTTGAATGTGCACGCGCATACTCGTTTTCAAATATGCACACGCATACTCGTTTTTAAATGCGCACAAGCATACTCGTTTTTGAATAGGCACTCGCGTACTCGTTTTTGAACGCGAACGCGCATACGCGTTTTTGAACATGCACACGCGTACTCGTTTTTGAATGCGCACGCGTATACTCGTTTTGAATGCACACGCGCATACTCGTTTTTGAATACGTGCGCGCGTACTCGTTTTTGAATGCGCATGCGTATACTCGTTTCGGAATGCGCACGCGCATACTCGTTTTCGAATAGGCACGCGCATACTCGTTTTTGAATGCGCACACGCATACTCGTTTTTGAATGCACACGCGCATACTCGTTTCGGAATACAAATGCGCATACTCGTTTTGGAATGCGCACGCGCATACTCGTTTTGGAATAGGCAAGTGCGTACTCGTTTTGGAATAGGCACGTGCGTACTCGTTTTTGAATGCGTACGCGCATAAGCGTTTTTGAACATGCACACCCGTACTCGTTTTTGAGTGCGCACGCGCATACGCGTTTTTGAACATGCACACGCGCATACTCGTTTTTGAATGGGCACGCGCGTACTCGTTTTTGAATGCGCACGCGTATACTCGTTTCAGAATGCGCACGCGCATACTCGTTTTTGAATAGGCATGCACGTACTCGTTTTTGAATGCGCACGCGCATACTTGTTTTTGAATGCACACGCGCATACTCGTTTTGGAATAGGCACGCGCATACTCGTTTTTGAATGCGCACACGCATACTCGTATTTGATTGCGCACGCGCATACTCGTGTTGGAATAGGCACGTGCGTACTCGTTTTTGAATGCGCACGCGCATACGCGTTTTTGAACAGGCACACGCGTACTCGTTTTTGAATGCGCATGCGTATACTCTTTTCGGAATACGCACGCGCATACTCGTTTTGGAATGCGCATGCACATACTCGTTTTGGAATAGGCACGCGCATACTCGTTTTTGAATGCGCAGACGCAATCTCGTTTTTGAATGCGCACGCGCATACTCGTTTTTGATTAGGCACGCGCGTACTCATTTTTGAATGCGCACGCGCATACTCGTATTTGATTGCACACGCACGTACTCGTTTTGGAATAGGCACGCGCATACTCGTTTTTGAATGCGCACGCGCGTACTCGTTTTTAAATGCGCACGCGCATACTCGTTTTTCAACGGGCACACGCGTACTCGTTTTTGAATGCGCACGCGTATACTCGTTTTGAATGTGCACGCGCTTACTCGTTTTCAAATATGCAAGCGCATACTCGTTTTTAAATGCGCACAAGCATACTCGTTTTTGAATAGGCACTCGCGTACTCGTTTTTGAACGCGAACGCGCATACGCGTTTTTGAACATGCACACGCGTACTCGTTTTTGAATGCGCACGCGTATACTCGTTTTGAATGCACACGCGCATACTCGTTTTTGAATAGGTACGTGCGTACTCGTTTTTGAATGCGCATGCGTATACTCGTTTCGGAATGCGCACGCGCATACTCGTTTTCGCATAGGCACGCGCATACTCGTTTTTGAATGCGAACACGCATACTCGTTTTTGAATGCACACGCGCATACTCGTTTCGGAATACAAATGCGCATACTCGTTTTGGAATGCGCACGCGCATACTCGTTTTGGAATAGGCAAGTGCGTACTCGTTTTGGAATAGGCACGTGCGTACTCGTTTTTGAATGCGTACGCGCATACGCGTTTTTGAACATGCACACCCGTACTCGTTTTTGAGTGCGCACGCGCATACGCGTTTTTGAACATGCACACGCGTACTCGTCTTTGAATGCGCACGCGTATACTCATTTTGAATGCGCACGTGCATACTCTTTTCCGAATAGGCACGCGCATACTCGTTTTCCAATGCGCACACGCATACTCGTTCTTGAATGCACACGCGCATACTCGTTTCGGAATACGCGCCGCATACTCGTTTTGAATGCACACGCGCATACTCGTTTTTGAATAGGCACGTGCGTACTCGTTTTTGATTGCGCACGCGTATACTCGTTTCGGAATGTGCACGCGCATACTCGTTTTCGAATAGGCACGCGCAAACTCGTTTTTGAATGCGCACACGCATACTTGTTTTTGAATGCACATGCGCATACTAGTTTCGGAATAAGCACGCGACTACTCGTTTTTGAATAGGCACGCGCGTACTCGTTTTTGAACGCGAACGCGCATACGCGTTTTTAAACATGCACACCCGTACTTGTTTTTGAATGCGCACGCGCATACTTGTTTTTGAATGCACACGCGCATACTCGTTTTGGAATAGGCACGCGCATACTCGTTTTGGAATGCGCACACGCATACTCGTGTTTGATTGCGCACGCGCATACTCGTTTTGGAATAGGCACATGCGTACTCGTTTTTGAATGCGCACGCGCATACGCGTTTTAGAACAGGCACACGCGTACTCGTTTTTGAATGCGCACGCGTATACTCTTTTCGGAATACGCACGCGCATACTCGTTTTGGAATGCGCATGCACATACTCGTTTTGGAATAGGCACGCGCATACTCGTTTTTGAATGCGCAGACGCAATCTCGTTTTTGAATGCGCACGCGCATACTCGTTTTTGATTAGGCACGCGCGTACTCATTTTTGAATGCGCACGCGCATACTCGTTTTTGATTGCACACGCACGTACTCGTTTTGGAATAGGCACGCGCATACTCGTTTTTGAATGCGCACACGCAAACTCGTATTTAATGCACACGCGCATAATCTTTTGGAATAGGCACGTGCGTACTCGTTTTTGAGTGTGCACGCGCATACGCGTTTTTGAACATGCACACGCGCACTCGTTTTTGAATGCGCACGCGTATACTCGTTTTGAATGCACACGCGCATACTCGTTTCGGAATACGCGCGCGCATACTCGTTTTGAATGCACACGCGCATACTCGTTTTTGAATAGGCACGTGCGTACTCGTTTTTGATTGCGCACTCCTATACTCGTTTCGGAATGTGCACGAGCATACTCGTTTTCGAATAGGCACGCGCATACTCGTTTTTGAACGCGAACGCGCGTACGCGTTTTTAAACATGCACACCCGTACTTGTTTTTGAATGCGCACGCGTATACTCGTTTTGAATGCACACGCGCATACTCGTTTTTGAATGGGCACGCGCGTACTCGTTTTTGAATGCGCGCACGCGTATACTCGTTTCAGAATGCGCACGCGCATACTCGTTTTCGATTAGGCACGCGCATACTCGTTTTTGAATAGGCATGCACGTACTCGTTTTTGAATAGGCATGCACGTACTCGTTTTTGAATGCGCACGCGCATACTTGTTTTTGAATGCACACGCGCATACTCGTTTTGGAATAGGCACGCGCATACTCGTTTTAGAATGCGCACGCGCATACTCGTTTTGGAATGTGCACGCGCATATTCGTTTTGGAATAGGCAGGTGCGTACTCGTTTTTGAACGCGAACGCGCATACGCGTTTTTGAACATGCACACGCGTACTCGTTTTTGAATGCGCACGCGTATACTCGTTTTGAATGCACACGCGCATACTCGTTTTTGAATAGGCACGCGCGTACTCATTTTTGAATGCGCACGCGTATACTTGTTTCGGAATGCGCACGCACATACTCGTTTTCGAATAGGCACGCGCATACTCGTTATTGAATGCGCACACGCATACTCGTTTTTGAATGCACACGTGCAAACTCGTTTCGGAATACGCATGCGCATACTCGTTTTGGAATGCGCACGTGCATACTCTTTTACGAATAGGCACGCGCATACTCGTTTTCCAATGCGCACACGCATACTCGTTCTTGAATGCACACGCGCATACTCGTTTTTGAATGCGCACGCGTATACTCGTTTTGAATGCACACGCGCACACTCGGTTTTAAATAGGCACGCGCGTACTCGTTTTTGAATGCGCACGTGTATACTCGTTTCGGAATGCGCACGCGCATGCTAGTTTTTGAATAGGCACGCGTGTGCTCGTTTTTGAATGCGCACGCGTACACTCGTTTTGAATGCCCACGCGTATACTCGTTTTTGAATGCGCACACGCATACTGGTTTTTGAATGCACACGCGCATACTCGTTTCGGAATACGCACGCGCATACTCGTTTTGGAATGCGCACGCGCATACTCGTTTTTGAATAGGCACGCGCGTAATCGTTTTTCAACGCGAACGCGCATACGCATTTTTTAACATGCACACGCGTACTCCTTTTTGAATGTGCACGCGTATAATCTATTTGAATGCACACGCGCATACTCGTTTTTGAATAGGCACGCGCGTACTCGTTTTTGAATGCGCACGCGAATACTCGTTTCGGAATGCGCACGCGTATACTCGTTTTCGAATAGGCACGCGCATACTCGTTTTGGAATGCGCGCACACATACTCGTTTTTGAATGCACACGCGCATACTCGTTTCGGAATGCGTACGCCCATACTCGTTTTGGAATAGGCACGTGCGTACTCGTTTTTGAAAGCGAACGCGCATACGCGATTTTGAACATGCACACGCGGACTTGTTTATGAATGCGCACGGGTATACTCGTTTTGAATGCACACGCGCATACTCGTTTTGGAATGCGCACGTGCATACTCGTTTTTGAATGCGCACGCGCGTACTCGTTTTTAAATGCGCACGCGCATACTCGTTTTTGAACAGGCACACGTGTACTCGTTTTTGAAGGCGCACGCGTATACTCGTTTTGAATGTGCACGCGCATACTCGTTTTCAAATGCGCACGCGAAAACTCGTTTTTAAATGCGCACAAGCATACTCGTTTTTGAATAGGCACGCGCGTACTTGTTTTTGAACGCGAACGCGCATACGCGTTTTTGAACATGCACACGCGTACTCGTTTTTGAATGCGCACGCGTATACTCGTTTTGAATGCACACGCGCATACTCGTTTTTGAATAGGCACGCGCGTACTCGTTTTTGAATGCGCACGCGTATACTCGTTTCGGAATGCGCACGCGCATAATCGTTTTCGAATAGGCACGCGCATACTCGTTTTTGATTGCGTACACGCATACTCGTTTTCGAATGCACACGCGCATACTCGTTTCAAAATACGCGCGCGCATACTCGTTTTAGAATGCGCACGCGCATACTCGTTTTTGAATAGGCACGCGCGTACTCGTTTTTGAACGCGCAGACGCAATCTCGTTTTTGAATGCGCACGCGCATACTCGTTTTTGATTAGGCACGCGCGTACTCATTTTTGAATGCGCACGCGCATACTCGTTTTTGATTGCACACGCACGTACTCGTTTTGGAATAGGCACGCGCATACTCGTTTTTGAATGCGCACACGCAAACTCGTATTTAATGCACACGCGCATAATCTTTTGGAATAGGCACGTGCGTACTCGTTTTTGAGTGCGCACGCGCATACGCGTTTTTGAACATGCACACGCGTACTCGTTTTTGATTGCGCACGCGTATACTCGTTTTGAATGCACGCGCGCATACTCGTTTTCGAATACGCACGCGCATACTCGTTTTTGAATGCGCGCACGCATGCTCGTTTTTGAATGCACACGCGCATACTCGTTTCGGAATACGCACGCGCATACTCGTTTTGGAATGCGCACGCGCATACTCGTTTTTGAATAGGCACGCGCGTACTCGTTTTTGAATGCGAACGCGCATATGCAATTTTGAACATGCACACGCGTACTCGTTTTTGATTGCGTACATGCATACTCGTTTTTGAATGCACACGCGCATACTGGTTTCGGAATACGCACGCGCATACTCGTTTTGGAATGCGCACGCGCATATTCGTTTTGGAATAGGCAGGTGCGTACTCGTTTTCGAACGCGAACGCGCATACGCGTTTTTGAACATGCACACGCGTACTCGTTTTTGAATGCGCACGCGTATACTCATTTTGAATGCGCACGTGCATACTCTTTTCCGAATAGGCACGCGCATACTCGTTTTCCAATGCGCACACGCATACTCGTTCTTGAATGCACACGCGCATACTCGTTTCGGAATGCGTACGCGCATACTCATTTTGGAATAGGCACGTGCGTACTCGTTTTTGAGAGCGAACGCGCATACGCGATTTTGAACAGCCACACGTGTACTCGTTTTTGAATGCGCACGCGTATACTCGTTTTGAATGTGCACGCGCATACTCGTTTTCAAATACGCACGCGAAAACTCGTTTTTAAATGCGCACAAGCATACTCCTTTTTGAATAGGCACGCGCGTACTTGTTTTTGAACGCGAACGCGCATACGCGTTTTTGAACATGCACACGCGTACTCGTTTTTGAATGCGCACGCGTATACTCGTTTTGAATGCACACGCGCATACTCGTTTTTGAATAGGCACGCGCGTACTCGTTTTTGAATGCGCACGCGTATACTCGTTTCGGAATGCGCACGCGCATACTCGTTTTCGAATAGGCACGCGCATACTCGTTTTTGAATGCGCACACGCATACTCGTTTTTGAATGCACACGCGCATACTCGTTTCGGAATACAAATGCGCATACTCGTTTTGGAATGCGCACGCGCATACTCGTTTTGGAATAGGCAAGTGCGTACTCGTTTTGGAATAGGCACGTGCGTACTCGTTTTTGAATGCGTACGCGCATAAGCGTTTTTGAACATGCACACCCGTACTCGTTTTTGAGTGCGCACGCGCATACGCGTTTTTGAACATGCACACGCGCATACTCGTTTTTGAATGGGCACGCGCGTACTCGTTTTTGAATGCGCACGCGTATACTCGTTTCAGAATGCGCACGCGCATACTCGTTTTTGAATAGGCATGCACGTACTCGTTTTTGAATGCGCACGCGCATACTTGTTTTTGAATGCACACGCGCATACTCGTTTTGGAATAGGCACGCGCATACTCGTTTTTGAATGCGCACACGCATACTCGTATTTGATTGCGCACGCGCATACTCGTGTTGGAATAGGCACGTGCGTACTCGTTTTTGAATGCGCACGCGCATACGCGTTTTTGAACAGGCACACGCGTACTCGTTTTTGAATGCGCATGCGTATACTCTTTTCGGAATACGCACGCGCATACTCGTTTTGGAATGCGCATGCACATACTCGTTTTGGAATAGGCACGCGCATACTCGTTTTTGAATGCGCAGACGCAATCTCGTTTTTGAATGCGCACGCGCATACTCGTTTTTGATTAGGCACGCGCGTACTCATTTTTGAATGCGCACGCGCATACTCGTATTTGATTGCACACGCACGTACTCGTTTTGGAATAGGCACGCGCATACTCGTTTTTGAATGCGCACGCGCGTACTCGTTTTTAAATGCGCACGCGCATACTCGTTTTTCAACGGGCACACGCGTACTCGTTTTTGAATGCGCACGCGTATACTCGTTTTGAATGTGCACGCGCTTACTCGTTTTCAAATATGCAAGCGCATACTCGTTTTTAAATGCGCACAAGCATACTCGTTTTTGAATAGGCACTCGCGTACTCGTTTTTGAACGCGAACGCGCATACGCGTTTTTGATCATGCACACGCGTACTCGTTTTTGAATGCGCACGCGTATACTCGTTTTGAATGCACACGCGCATACTCGTTTTTGAATAGGTACGTGCGTACTCGTTTTTGAATGCGCATGCGTATACTCGTTTCGGAATGCGCACGCGCATACTCGTTTTCGCATAGGCACGCGCATACTCGTTTTTGAATGCGAACACGCATACTCGTTTTTGAATGCACACGCGCATACTCGTTTCGGAATACAAATGCGCATACTCGTTTTGGAATGCGCACGCGCATACTCGTTTTGGAATAGGCAAGTGCGTACTCGTTTTGGAATAGGCACGTGCGTACTCGTTTTTGAATGCGTACGCGCATACGCGTTTTTGAACATGCACACCCGTACTCTTTTTTGAGTGCGCACGCGCATACGCGTTTTTGAACATGCACACGCGTACTCGTTTTTGAATGCGCACGCGTATACTCATTTTGAATGCGCACGTGCATACTCTTTTCCGAATAGGCACGCGCATACTCGTTTTCCAATGCGCACACGCATACTCGTTCTTGAATGCACACGCGCATACTCGTTTCGGAATACGCGCCGCATACTCGTTTTGAATGCACACGCGCATACTCGTTTTTGAATAGGCACGTGCGTACTCGTTTTTGATTGCGCACGCGTATACTCGTTTCGGAATGTGCACGCGCATACTCGTTTTCGAATAGGCACGCGCAAACTCGTTTTTGAATGCGCACACGCATACTTGTTTTTGAATGCACATGCGCATACTAGTTTCGGAATAAGCACGCGCATACTCGTTTTGGAATGCGCACACGCATACTCGTGTTTGATTGCGCACGCGCATACTCGTTTTGGAATAGGCACATGCGTACTCGTTTTTGAATGCGCACGCGCATACGCGTTTTTGAACAGGCACACGCGTACTCGTTTTTGAATGCGCACGCGTATACTCTTTTCGGAATACGCACGCGCATACTCGTTTTGGAATGCGCATGCACATACTCGTTTTGGAATAGGCACGCGCATACTCGTTTTTGAATGCGCAGACGCAATCTCGTTTTTGAATGCGCACGCGCATACTCGTTTTTGATTAGGCACGCGCGTACTCATTTTTGAATGCGCACGCGCATACTCGTTTTTGATTGCACACGCACGTACTCGTTTTGGAATAGGCACGCGCATACTCGTTTTTGAATGCGCACACGCAAACTCGTATTTAATGCACACGCGCATAATCTTTTGGAATAGGCACGTGCGTACTCGTTTTTGAGTGTGCACGCGCATACGCGTTTTTGAACATGCACACGCGTACTCGTTTTTGAATGCGCACGCGTATACTCGTTTTGAATGCACACGCGCATACTCGTTTCGGAATACGCGCGCGCATACTCGTTTTGAATGCACACGCGCATACTCGTTTTTGAATAGGCACGTGCGTACTCGTTTTTGATTGCGCACTCCTATACTCGTTTCGGAATGTGCACGCGCATACTCGTTTTCGAATAGGCACGCGCATACTCGTTTTTGAACGCGAACGCGCGTACGCGTTTTTAAACATGCACACCCGTACTTGTTTTTGAATGCGCACGCGTATACTCGTTTTGAATGCACACGCGCATACTCGTTTTTGAATGGGCACGCGCGTACTCGTTTTTGAATGCGCGCACGCGTATACTCGTTTCAGAATGCGCACGCGCATACTCGTTTTCGATTAGGCACGCGCATACTCGTTTTTGAATAGGCATGCACGTACTCGTTTTTGAATAGGCATGCACGTACTCGTTTTTGAATGCGCACGCGCATACTTGTTTTTGAATGCACCCGCGCATACTCGTTTTGGAATAGGCACGCGCATACTCGTTTTAGAATGCGCACACGCATACTCGTATTTGATTGCGCACGCGCATACTCGTTTTGGAATAGGCACGTGCGTACTCGTTTTTGAATGCGCACGCGCATACGCGTTTTTGAACAGGCACACGCGTACTCGTTTTTGAATGCGCACGCGTATACTCTTTTCGGAATACGCACGCGCATACTCGTTTTGGAATGCGCATGCACATACTCGTTTTGGAATAGGCACGCGCATACTCGTTTTTGAATGCGCAGACGCAATCTCGTTTTTGAATGCGCACGCGCATACTCGTTTTTGATTAGGCACGCGCGTACTCATTTTTGAATGCGCACGCGCATACTCGTTTTTGATTGCACACGCACGTACTGGTTTTGGAATAGGCACGCGCATACTCGTTTTTGAATGCGCACACGCAAACTCGTATTTAATGCACACGCGCATAATCTTTTGGAATAGGCACGTGCGTACTCGTTTTTGAGTGCACACGCGCATACTCGTTTTTGAATAGGCACGCGCGTACTCATTTTTGAATGCGCACGCGTATACTTGTTTCGGAATGCGCACGCACATACTCGTTTTCGAATAGGCACGCGCATACTCGTTATTGAATGCGCACACGCATACTCGTTTTTGAATGCACACGTGCAAACTCGTTTCGGAATACGCATGCGCATACTCGTTTTGGAATGCGCACGTGCATACTCTTTTACGAATAGGCACGCGCATACTCGTTTTCCAATGCGCACACGCATACTCGTTCTTGAATGCACACGCGCATACTCGTTTTTGAATGCGCACGCGTATACTCGTTTTGAATGCACACGCGCACACTCGGTTTTAAATAGGCACGCGCGTACTCGTTTTTGAATGCGCACGTGTATACTCGTTTCGGAATGCGCACGCGCATGCTAGTTTTTGAATAGGCACGCGTGTGCTCGTTTTTGAATGCGCACGCGTACACTCGTTTTGAATGCCCACGCGTATACTCGTTTTTGAATGCGCACACGCATACTGGTTTTTGAATGCACACGCGCATACTCGTTTCGGAATACGCACGCGCATACTCGTTTTGGAATGCGCACGCGCATACTCGTTTTTGAATAGGCACGCGCGTAATCGTTTTTCAACGCGAACGCGCATACGCATTTTTTAACATGCACACGCGTACTCCTTTTTGAATGTGCACGCGTATAATCTATTTGAATGCACACGCGCATACTCGTTTTTGAATAGGCACGCGCGTACTCGTTTTTGAATGCGCACGCGAATACTCGTTTCGGAATGCGCACGCGTATACTCGTTTTCGAATAGGCACGCGCATACTCGTTTTGGAATGCGCGCACACATACTCGTTTTTGAATGCACACGCGCATACTCGTTTCGGAATGCGTACGCCCATACTCGTTTTGGAATAGGCACGTGCGTACTCGTTTTTGAAAGCGAACGCGCATACGCGATTTTGAACATGCACACGCGGACTTGTTTATGAATGCGCACGGGTATACTCGTTTTGAATGCACACGCGCATACTCGTTTTGGAATGCGCACGCGCATACTCGTTTTTGAATGCGCACGCGCGTACTCGTTTTTAAATGCGCACGCGCATACTCGTTTTTGAACAGGCACACGTGTACTCGTTTTTGAAGGCGCACGCGTATACTCGTTTTGAATGTGCACGCGCATACTCGTTTTCAAATGCGCACGCGAAAACTCGTTTTTAAATGCGCACAAGCATACTCGTTTTTGAATAGGCACGCGCGTACTTGTTTTTGAACGCGAACGCGCATACGCGTTTTTGAACATGCACACGCGTACTCGTTTTTGAATGCGCACGCGTATACTCGTTTTGAATGCACACGCGCATACTCGTTTTTGAATAGGCACGCGCGTACTCGTTTTTGAATGCGCACGCGTATACTCGTTTCGGAATGCGCACGCGCATAATCGTTTTCGAATAGGCACGCGCATACTCGTTTTTGATTGCGTACACGCATACTCGTTTTCGAATGCACACGCGCATACTCGTTTCAAAATACGCGCGCGCATACTCGTTTTAGAATGCGCACGCGCATACTCGTTTTTGAATAGGCACGCGCGTACTCGTTTTTGAACGCGCAGACGCAATCTCGTTTTTGAATGCGCACGCGCATACTCGTTTTTGATTAGGCACGCGCGTACTCATTTTTGAATGCGCACGCGCATACTCGTTTTTGATTGCACACGCACGTACTCGTTTTGGAATAGGCACGCGCATACTCGTTTTTGAATGCGCACACGCAAACTCGTATTTAATGCACACGCGCATAATCTTTTGGAATAGGCACGTGCGTACTCGTTTTTGAGTGCGCACGCGCATACGCGTTTTTGAACATGCACACGCGTACTCGTTTTTGATTGCGCACGCGTATACTCGTTTTGAATGCACGCGCGCATACTCGTTTTCGAATACGCACGCGCATACTCGTTTTTGAATGCGCGCACGCATGCTCGTTTTTGAATGCACACGCGCATACTCGTTTCGGAATACGCACGCGCATACTCGTTTTGGAATGCGCACGCGCATACTCGTTTTTGAATAGGCACGCGCGTACTCGTTTTTGAATGCGAACGCGCATACGCAATTTTGAACATGCACACGCGTACTCGTTTTTGATTGCGTACATGCATACTCGTTTTTGAATGCACACGCGCATACTGGTTTCGGAATACGCACGCGCATACTCGTTTTGGAATGCGCACGCGCATATTCGTTTTGGAATAGGCAGGTGCGTACTCGTTTTCGAACGCGAACGCGCATACGCGTTTTTGAACATGCACACGCGTACTCGTTTTTGAATGCGCACGCGTATACTCATTTTGAATGCGCACGTGCATACTCTTTTCCGAATAGGCACGCGCATACTCGTTTTCCAATGCGCACACGCATACTCGTTCTTGAATGCACACGCGCATACTCGTTTCGGAATGCGTACGCGCATACTCATTTTGGAATAGGCACGTGCGTACTCGTTTTTGAGAGCGAACGCGCATACGCGATTTTGAACAGCCACACGTGTACTCGTTTTTGAATGCGCACGCGTATACTCGTTTTGAATGTGCACGCGCATACTCGTTTTCAAATACGCACGCGAAAACTCGTTTTTAAATGCGCACAAGCATACTCCTTTTTGAATAGGCACGCGCGTACTTGTTTTTGAACGCGAACGCGCATACGCGTTTTTGAACATGCACACGCGTACTCGTTTTTGAATGCGCACGCGTATACTCGTTTTGAATGCACACGCGCATACTCGTTTTTGAATAGGCACGCGCGTACTCGTTTTTGAATGCGCACGCGTATACTCGTTTCGGAATGCGCACGCGCATACTCGTTTTCGAATAGGCACGCGCATACTCGTTTTTGATTGCGTACACGCATACTCGTTTTCGAATGCACACGCGCATACTCGTTTCGGAATACGCGCGCGCATACTCGTTTTGGAATGCGCACGCGCATACTCGTTTTTGAATAGGCACGCGCGTACTCGTTTTTGAACGCGAACGCGCATACGCGTTTTTGAACATGCACCCGGGTACTCGTTTTTGAATGCGCACGCGTATACTCGTTTTGAATGCACACGCGCATACTCATTTTTGAATAGGCACGCGCGTACTCGTTTTTGAATGCGCACGTGTATACTCGTTCCGGAATGCGCACGCGCATGCTCGTTTTTGAATAGGCACGCGCGTACTCGTTTTTGAATGCGCACGCGTACACTCGTTTTGAATGCGCATGCGTATACTCGTTTTGGAATGCGTACGCGCATACTCGTTTTTGAATGCACATGCGTACTCGTTTTTCAATGCGAAGGCGCATACGCGTTTTTGAACATGCACATGCGTACTCGTTTTTGAATGCGCACGCGCAAATGCGTTTTTGAACATGCACACGCGTACTCGTTTTTGAATGCGCACGCGTATACTTGTTTTGAATGCGCACGCGCATACTCTTTTTCGAATAGGCACGCGCATACTCGTTTGTCAATGCGCACACGCATACTCGTTCTTGAATGCACACGCGCATACTCGTTTCGGAATACGCGCGTGCATACTCGTTTTGGAATGCGCACGCACATACTCGTTTTTGAATAGGCACGCGCGTACTCGTTTTTGAATGCGCACGCGTATACTCGCTTCGGAATGCGCACGCGCATACTCGTTTTCGAATAGGCACGCGCATACTTGTTTTTGATTGCGTTCACGCATACTCGTTTTTGAATGCACATGCGCATACTCGTTTTGGAATGCGCACGCGCATATTCGTTTTGGAATAGGCACGTGCGTACTCGTTTTTGAAAGGGAACGCGCATACGCGTTTTTGAACATGCACACGCGGACTTGTTTATGATTGCGCACGGGTATACTCCTTTTGGAATGCGCACGCGCATACTCGTTTTTGAATGTGCACGCGCACACTCGTTTTTGAACAGGCACACGCGTACTCGTTTTTGAATGCGCACGCGTATACTCGTTTTGATGTGCACGCGCATACTCGTTTTCAAATACGCACGCGCATACTCGTTTTTAAATACGCACAAGCATACTCGTTTTTGAATAGGCACGCACGTACTCGTTTTTGAACGCGAACGCACATACGCGTTTTCGAACATGCACACGCGTACTCGTTTTTGAATGCGCACGCGTATACTGGTTTCGGAATACGCACGCGCATACTCGTTTTGGAATGCGCACGCGTATACTCGTTTTGACCCTGCTCGCGCATACTCGTTTTTGAATGCACACGCGCATACTCGTTTTTGAATAGGCACGCGCGTACTCGTTTTTCAACGCGAACGCACATACGCGTTTTTGAACATGCACACGCGTACTCGTTTTTGAATGCGCACGCGTATACTCGTTTTGAATGCACACGCGCATACTCGTTTTTGAATAGGCACGCGCGTACTCGTTTTTGAATGCGCACGCGCATACTCGTTTCGAAATAGGCACGCACATACTCGTTTGGGAAGGCGCACGCGCATACTCGTTATTGAATAGGCATGCGCGTGCTCGTTTTTGAATGCGCACGCGCATACTTGTTTTTTAATGCACACGCGCATACTCGCTTTGGAATAGGCACGCGCATACTCGTTTTTGACTGCGCACGTGTATACTCGTTTCGGAATGCACACGCGCATGCTTCTTTTCGAATAGGCACGCGCATGCTCGTTTTGGAATGCGAAGCGCATACTCGTTTTTGAACGCGCACGCGCGTACTCGTTTTTTAATTCGCACGCGCATACTCCTTTCGGAATAGGCATGCGCGTACTCGTTTTTGAATGCGCACGCGCATACGCGTTTTTGAACATGCACACGCGTACTCGTTTTTTAATGCGCACGCGTATAATCGTTTTGGAATGCGCACGCGCATATTCGTTTTGGAATAGGCTTGTGCGTACTCGTTTTTGAAAGCGAACGCGCATACGCGTTTTTGAACATGCACACGCGTACTTGTTTATGAATGCGCACGGGTATACTCGTTTTGAATGCACACGCGTATACTCGTTTTTGAATAGGCAAGCGCATACTCGTTTTTGACTGCGCACGTGTATACTCGTTTCGGAATGCACACGAGCATGCTTGTTTTCGAATAGGCACGCGCATACTCGTTTTTGAATGCACACGCGCATACTCGTTTCGAAATAGGCACGCACATACTCGTTTGGGAAGGCGCACGCGCATACTCGTTATTGAATAGGCATGCGCGTGCTCGTTTTTGAATGCGCACGCGCATACTTGTTTTTTAATGCACACGCGCATTATCGCTTTGGAATAGGCACGCGCATACTCGTTTTTGAATGCGCACACGCATACTCGTATTTGATTGCGCAAGCGCATACTCGTTTTTGAATGCACACGCGCATACTCGTTTCGGAATACGCACGCGCATACTCGTTTTCGAATGCGCACGCGAATACTCGTTTTGGAATGCGCACGCGCGTACTCGTTTTTGAATGCGCACGCGCATACTCGTTTTTGAATGCACATGTGCATACTCGTTTTGGAATAAGCACGCGCATACTCGTTTTTGAACGCGCACACGCATACTCGTTTTTGAATGCACACGCGCATACTCGTTTTGGAATGCGCACGCGCATACTCGTTTTTAAATGCGCACGCGCAGACTCGTTTTTAAATGGGCATGCGCGTACTCGTTTTTGAATGCACACGTGCATACTCGTTTTGGAATAGGCACGCGCATACTCGTTTTTGAATGCGCACACGCATACTCGTGTTTGAATGCACACGCGCGTACTGCTTTTGGAATAGGCACGTGCATACTCGTTTTTGAATGCGCACACGCAAACTCGTATTTGAATGCACACGCGCATACTCGTTTTGAAATAGGCACGTGTATACTCGTTTTTGAATGCGCACGCGCATACGCGTTTCTGAACGGGCACCCGCGTACTCGTATTTGAATGCGCACGCGTATACTCGTTTTGAATGCGCACGCGCATACTAGGTTTTGAATGGGCACGCGCGTACTCGTTTTCGAATGCACACGCGCATACTCGTTTTGGAATAGGCACGCGCATACTCGTTTTTAAATGCGCACGCGCAGACTCGTTTTTAAATGGGCACGCGCGTACTCGTTTTTGAATGCACACGCGCATACTCGTTTTGGAATAGGCACGCGCATACTCGTTTTTGAATGCGCACACGCATACTCGTATTTGAATGCACACGCGCGTACTCGTTTTGGCATGGGCACGTGCATACTCGTTTTTGAATGCGCACACGCATACTCGTATTTGAATGCACACGCGCATACTCGTTTTGAAATAGGCACGTGCATACTCGTTTTTGAATGCGCACGCGCATACGCGTTTTTGAACAGGCACACGCGTACTCGTTTTTGAATGCGCACGCGTATACTCGTTTTGAATGCGCAAGCGCATACTAGGTTTTGAATGCACACGCCCATACTCGTTTTTGAATGCACACGCGCATACTTGTTTCGGAATACGCACGCGCATACTCGTTTTGGAATGCGCACGCGCATGCTCGTTTTGGAATGCGAAGCGCATACTCCTTTTTGAATGCGCACGCGCGTACTCGTTTTTGAATTCACACGCGCATAGTCCTTTTGGAATAGGCACGTGCGTACTCGTTTTTGAATGCGCACGCACATACTCGTTTTTGAATAGGCACGCGCGTACTCGTTTTTGAATGCACACACGCGTACTCGTTTTGGAATAGGCACGCGCATACTCGTTTTTGACTGCGCACGTATATACTCGTTTCGGAATGCACACGCGCATGCTCGTTTTTGAATAGGCACGCGCGTACTCGTTTTTGAATGCGCACGCGTACACTCGTTTTGAATACGCACGCGTATACTCGTTTTTGAATGCGCACGCGCATACTCGTTTTCGAATAGGCACGCGCATACTCGTTTTTGAATGCACACGCGCATACTCGTTTCGAAATAGGCACACGCATACTCGTTTGGGAAGGCGCACGCGCATACTTGTTTTTGAATAGGCATGCGCGTACTCGTTTTTGAATGCGCAAGCGCATAATCGTTTTTGAATGCACACGCGCATACTCGTTTCGGAATACGCACGCGCATACTCGTTTTGGAATGCACATGCGCATACTCATTTTGGAATAAGCACGCGCATACTCTGTTTTGAATGCACACGCCCACACTCATTTTTGAATGCACACGCGCATACTCGTTTCGAAATAGGCACGCGCATACACGTTTGGGAAGGCGCACACGCATACTCGTTTTTGAATGCGCACGCACATACTCGTTTTTGAATAGGCACTCGCGTACTCGTTTTTGAATGCACACACGCGTACTCGTTTTGGAATAGGCACGCGCACACTCGTTTTTGACTGCGCACGTGTATACTCTTTTCGGAATGCGCACGCGCATGCTCGTTTTTGAATAGGCACGCGCGTACTCGTTTTTGAATGCGCACGCGTACACTCGTTTTGAATGCGCACGCGTATACTCGTTTTTGAATGCACACGTGCATACTCGTTTTCGAATAGGCACGCGCATACTCGTTTTTGAATGCACACGCGCATACTCGTTTCGAAATAGGCACACGCATACTCGTTTGGGAAGGCGCACGCGCATACTTGTTTTTGAATAGGCATGCGCGTACTCGTTTTTGAATGCGAAGCGCATACTCGTTTTTGAATGCGCACGCGCGTACTCGTTTTTTAATTCGCACGCGCATACTCCTTTCGGAATAGGCATGCGCGTACTCGTTTTTGAATGCACACGCGCATACGCGTTTTTGAACATGCACACGCGTACTCGTTTTTTAATGCGCACGCGTATACTCGTTTTGAATGCGCACGCGCGTAGTCGTTTTTGAACGCGAACGCGCATACGCGTTTCGGAATGCGCACGCGCATACTCGTTTTGGAATGCGCACGCGCATATTCGTTTTGGAATGGGCTTGTGCGTACTCGTTTTCGAAAGCGAACGCGCATACGCGTTTTTGAACATGCACACGCGTACTTGTTTATGAATGCGCACGGGTATACTCGTTTTGAATGCACACGCGCATGCTTGTTTTTGAATAGGCACGCGCGTACTCGTTTTTGAATGCGCACGCGTACACTCGTTTTGAATGCGCACGCGTGTACTCGTTTTTGAATGCACACGCGCATACTCGTTTTCGAATAGGCACGCGCAAACTCGTTTTTGAATGCACATGCGCATACTCGTTTCGAAATAGGCACGCGCATACTCGTTTGGGAAGGCGCACGCGCATACTTGTTTTTGAATAGGCATGCGCGTACTCGTTTTTGAATGTGCACGCGCATACCCTTTTTTGAATGCACACGCGCATACTCGTTTCGGAATACGCACGCGCATACTCGTTTTGGAATGCACATGCGCATACTCATTTTGGAATAAGCACGCGCATACTCGTTTCGGAATACGCACGTGCATACTCGTTTTGGAATGCGCACGCGCATGCTCGTTTTGGAATGCGAAGCGCATACTCGTTTTTGAATGCGCACGCGCGTACTTGTTTTTTAATTCGCACGCGCATACTCCTTACGGAATAAACACGCACGTACTCGTTTTTGAATGCGCACGCGCATACGCGTTTTTGAACATGCGCACGCGTACACGTTTTTTAATGCGCACGCGTATACTCGTTTTGAATGCGCACGCGCATACTAGTTTTCAAATAGGCACGTGCATACTCGTTTTTGAATGCGCACACGCATACTCGTTTTTGAATGCACACGCGCATACTCGTTTCGGAATACGCACGCGCCTACTCGTTTTGGAAGGCGCACGCGCATACTCGTTTTTGAATAGGCACGCGCGTACTCGTTTTTGAATGTGAACGCGCATACGCGTTTTTGAACATGCACACGCGCACTCGTTTTTGAATGCACACGCGTATACTCGTTTTGAATGCACACGCGCATACTCGTTTTTGAATAGGCATGCGCGTACTCGTGTTTGAATGCGCACGCATATACTCGTTTCGGAATGCGCACGCGCATACTCGTTTTCGAATAGGCACGCGCCTACTCGTTTTTGAATGCGCACACGCATACTCGTTTTTGAATGCAAACGCGCATACTCGTTTCGGAATACGCACGCCACTACTCGTTTTTGAATAGGCACGCGCGTACTCGTTTTTGAACGCGAACGCGCATACGCGTTTTTGAACACGCACATGCGTACTCGTTTTTGAATGCGCACGCGTACACTCGTTTTGAATGCACACGCGCATACTCGTTTTTGAATGGGCACGCGCGTACTCGTTTTGGAATGCGCACGCGTATACTCGTTTCGGAATGCGCACACGCATACTCGTTTTCGAATAGGCACGCGCATTCACGTTTTTGAATGCGAAGCGCATACTTTTTGAATGCACACGCGCATACTCGTTTCGGAATACGCACGCGCATACTCGTTTCGGAATGCGCACGCGTATACTCGTTTTGCAATAGGCACGTGCGTACTCTTTTTTGAATGCGCACACGCATACTCGTTTTTGAATGAACACGCGCATACTCGTTTCGGAATACGCACGCGACTACTCGTTTTTGAATAGGCACGTGCGTGCTCGTTTTTGAAAGCGAACGCGCATACGCGTTTTTGAACATGCACACGCGTACTTTGTTATGAGTGCGCACGGGTATACTCGATTTGAATGCATACGCGCATACTCGTTTTTGAATAGGCACGCGCATACTCGTTTTTGACGGCGCACGTGTATACTCGTTTCGGAATGCGCACGCGCATGCTCGTTTTTGAATAGGCACGCGCGTACTCGTTTTTGACTGCGCACGTGTATACTCGTTTCGGAATGCGCACGCGCATGTTCGTTTTTGAATAGGCACGCGCGTACACTCGTTTTGAATGCGCACGCGTATACTCGTTTTTGAATGCACACGCGCATACTCGTTTTCGAATAGGCACGCGCATACTCGTTTTTGAATGCACACGCGCATACTCGTTTTTGAATGCACACGCGCATACTCCTTTCGGAATACGCACGCGCATACTCGTTTCGGAATGCACATGCGCATACTCGTTTTGGAATGCGAAGCGCATACTCGTTTTTGAATGCGCACGCACGTACTTGTTTTTTAATTCGCACGCGCATACACCTTTCGGAATAAACACGCACGTACTCGTTTTTGAATGCGCACGCGCATACGCGTTTTTGAACATGCACACGCGTACACGTTTTTTAATGCGCACGCGTATACTCGTTTTGAATGGGCACGCGCATACTAGTTTTCAAATAGGCACGTACATACTCGTTTTTGAATTCGCACACGCATACTCGTTTTTGAATGCACACGCGCATACTCGTTTCGGAATACGCACGCGCATACTCGTTTTGGAAGGCGCACGCGCATACTCTTTTTTGAATAGGCACGCGCGTACTCGTTTTTGAATGTGAACGCGCATACGCGTTTTTGAACATGCACACGCGTACTCGTTTTTGAATGCACACGCGTATACTCGTTTTGAATGCACACGCGCATACTCGTTTTTGAATAGGCATGCGCGTACTCGTTTTTGAATGCGCACGCATATACTCGTTTCGGAATGCGCACGCGTTTCCGAAACGAGTAGTTTTGCAGAGTTTCTAGTTGCAGAGTTTCTAGTTGTGGATTTTGTAGCTGTGAAATTTCTGGTTGCAGAGTTTTTAGTTGCGGTGTATCTAGTTGTGGAGTTTCTAGTTGTTCAGTTTCTAGTTGCCGAGTTCTTTAGTTGCGAAGTCTCAAGTTGTAGAGTTTCTAGTTGCAGAGTTTCTAGTTGCGGAGTTTTCTAGTTGTGGTGTTTCTAGTTGCGGAGTTTCTAGTTGCGGAGCTTCAAGTTGTGGAGTTTCTAGTTGTGGAGTTTGTAGTTGTGGAGTATCTAGTTTTGGGCTTTCAAGTTGTGGAGTTTCTAGTTGTGGAGTTTCTAGTTGCGGAGTTTTCAAGTCGCGGAGTCTGTAGTGTTGGAGTTTCTAGTTACGGAATTTCTAGTTACAGAGTTTCTAGTTGTGGAGCTTTTAGTTGAGGAGTCTCTAGTTGTTGAGTCTCTAGTTGTGGAATTTCTAGTTGTGGAGTTTCTAGTTGTGGAGTTTCTAGTTGTGGAATTTCAAGTTGGGGAGTCTCTAGTGGCGGAGTGAGTTTCTAGTTGCGGAGTTTCTGGTTGTGGAGTTTCATGTTGCGGAGCCAGTAGTTGTGGAGTTTCTAGTTGTGGAGTTTCTAGTGTTTGAATTTCTAGTTGCCGAGTTCTTTAGTTGCGAAGTCTCAAGTTGTGGAGTTTCTAGCTGTTAAGTTTCTAGTTGCGGAGTTTCTAGTTGCGGAGTTTCCAGTTGTGGAGTTTTTAGTTGAGGAGTCTCTAGTTGTGGAGTCTCTAGCTGTGGAGTTTCTAGTTGGGGAGTGTCTACTTGTGGAGTTTCTAGTTGTGGAGTTTCTAGTTGTGGAGTTTCTAGTCGTGGATGTAGTTGTGGAGTATCTGTTTGTTGGGTTTCAAGTTATGGAGTTTCTGGCTGTGGAGTTTCTAGTTGTGGAGTTTCTAGTTGTTTAGTTTCTAGTTGTTGAGTTTCTAGTTGCCGAGTTTCTAGTTGCGAAGTCTCAAGTCGTGGAGTTTCTAGCTGCGGAGTTTCTAGTTGCGGAGCTTCTAGTGGCGGAGTTTCTAGTTGTGGAATTTGTAGTTGTGGAGTATCTAGTTTTGGTGTTTCAAGTTGTGGAGTTTCTAGCTGTGGAGTTTCTTGTCGCGGAGTTTCTAGTTGCAGAGTTTCTAGTTGCGGAGTTTCTAGTTGCGGAGTTTCTAGTAGTGGAGTTTCTAGTTGTTGAGTTTCTAGTCGCCGAGTTCTTTAGTTGCGAAGTCTCAAGTCGTGGAGTTTCTAGCTGTGGAATTTCTAGTTGTTGAGTTTCTAGTTGCGGAGTTTCTAGTTGTGGAGTTTTTAGCTGTGGAGTCTCTAGTTGTGGAGTCTCTAGTTGTGGAGTTTCTAGTTGTGGAGTGTCTACTTGTGGAGTTTCTAGTTGTGGAGTTTCTAGTTGTGGAGTTTCTATTTGTAGTTTTTATTTTTCGAGTTTGTAGTTGTAGATTTTCTAGTTGCAGAGTTCCTAGTTGTGGAGTTTCTAGTTGTGGAGTTTCTTGTTGGGGAGTTTCTAGTTGTGAAGTTTCTAATTGTGGATTTTCTAGTTGCGGATTTTCTAGTTGCGAAGTTTCTAGTTGGGGAGTTTCTACTTGAGTTTATAGCTGCGGATTTTCTAGTTCCACAGTTTCGAGTAGCAAAGTTTCAAGTTGTCGAGTTTGTAGTTGCGGAGTCACTAGTTGTGGAGTTTCTAGTTGCGGAGTTGCTAGCTGTGGAGTTTCTAGTTGCGGAGTCTCTAATTGTGCAGTCTCTAGTTTTGGAGTCTCTAGTTGTGGAGTTTCTAGTTGTGCAGTTTCTAGTTGTGGAGTTTCTAGCTGTGGAGATTCTAGTTGCGGAGTTTCTAGTTGCAGAGTTTCTAGTTGCGGAGTTTCTTGTTGCAGAGTTTCTAGTTGTGGAGTTTCTAGTTGTGAAGTTTTAGTTGTGGAGTTTCAAGTTGTGTAATTCATAGGTGTGGAGTTTCTAGTTGTGGAGTTTCTAGTTTTCGAGTTTCTAGTTACGCAGTTTCTAGTTGTGGAGTTTTTAGTTGTGGAGCTTTTATAAGAGAAGTCTCTAGTTGTTGAGTCTCAAGTTGTGGAAGTTCTAGTTGTGGAGTTTCTAGTTGCGCAGTTTCTAGATGTGGAGTTTCTAGTTGTGGAGTTTCTGGCTGTGGAGTTTATAGTTGCGGAGTTTCTAGTATCGGAGTTTCTAGTTGTGGAGTTTCTAGTTGTGGAGTTTCTAGTTGTAGAGTTTCTAGTTGCGAAGTCTCAAGTTGTGGAGTTTCTAGTTGTGGAGTTTCTAGTTGTGGGGTTCGTAGTTGTGGGGTTCGTAGTTGTGCAGTTCTAGTTGTGGAGTCTCTAGTTGAGGAGTTTCCATTTGTGTTGTTTCTAGCTGTGGAGTTTCTAGTTGCGGAGTTTCTAGATGCAGAGTTTCTAGTTGCGGAGTTTTCTAGTTGTGAAGATTGTAGTGGCGGAGTTTCTAGTTGCCGAGTTCCAAGTTGTGGAGTTTCTAGTTGTGGAGCTTCTAGTTCTGGGGTTCGTAGTTGTGGGATTCGTAGTTGTGCAGTTTCTAGTTTTGCAGTCTCTAGTTGTGGAGTTTCTAGTTGTGGAGTTTCTAGCTGTAGAGTTTCTAGTTGCGGAGTTTCTAGTTGCAGAGTTTCTAGTTGTGGAGTTTTCTAGTTGTGGAGATTCTAGTGGCGGAGTTTCTAGTTGCGGAGTTTCAAGTTGTGGAGTTTCTCGTTGTTGAGTTTCTAGTTGTGGATTTTCTAGCTGTGGAGTTTCTAGTTGCGAAGTTTTTAGTTGCGGAGTTTCTGGTTGTAGAGTTTCTAGTTGTGGAGTCTGTAGTTGTGGAGTATCTATTTGTTGGGTTTCAAGTTGTGGAGTTTCTAGTTGTGGAGTTTGTAGTTGTTGAATTTCTAGTAGTTGAGTTTCTAGTTGCCGAGTTTCTAGTTGCGAAATCTCAAGTCGTGCAGTTTCTAGCTGTGGAGTTTCTAGTTGCGGAGCTTCTAGTTGCGGAGTTTCTAGTTGTGGAGCTTCTAGTTCTGGGGTTCGTTGTTGTGGGGTTCGTAGTTGTGCAGTTTCTAGTTTTGGAGTCTCTAGTTGTGGAGTTTCCAGTTGTGGAGTTTCTAGCTGTGGAGTTTCTAGTTGCGGAGTTTCTAGTTGCAGAGTTTCTAGTTGTGGATTTTGTAGTTGTGGAGTATATAGTTGTGGTGTTTCAAGTTGTGGAGTTTCTAGTTGTGGAATTTCTAGTTGTGGAGTCTCTAGTTGCGGAGTGAGTTTCTAGTTGCGGAGTTTCTGGTTGTGGAGTTTCTAGTTGCGGAGTCAGTAGTTGTGGAGTTTCTAGTTGCGGAGTTTCTAGTTGTGGTGTTCGTAGTTGTGGAGTTCGTAGTTGTGGAGTTTCTATTTGTGAAGTCTCTAGTTGGGGAGTTTCCAGTTGTGGAGTTTCTAGCTGTGGAGTTTTTCGTTGCGGAGTTTCTAGTTGCAGAGTTTCTAGTAGCGCAGTTTTCTAGTTGTGGAGATTCTAGTGGCGGAGTTTCTAGTTGCGGAGTTTCAAGTTGTGGAGTTTCTAGTTGTGGATTTTCTAGCTGTGGAGTTTCTGGTTGCGGAGTTTTTAGTTGCGGAGTTTCTGGTTGTGGAGTTTCTAGTTGTGGAGTTTGTAGTTGTTGAGTTTCTAGTAGTTGAGTTTCCAGTTGCCGAGTTTCTAGTTGCGAAATCTCAAGTCGTGGAGTTTCTAGCTGTGGAGTTTCTAGTTGCGGAGTTTCTAGTTGTGGATTTTGTAGTTGTGGAGTATATAGTTGTGGTGTTTCAAGTTGTGGAGTTTCTAGTTGCGGAGTTTCTAGTTGTGGAGTTTCTCGTTGTGGAGTTTCTAGTTGTGGAATTTGTAGTTGTGGAGTATCTAGTTGTGGACTTTCAAGTTGTGGAGTTTCTAGTTGTGGAGTTTCTAGTTGTTAATTTTCTAGCTTTGGAGTTTCTATTGGCGGAGTTTCCAGTTGCAGAGTTTCTAGTTGTGGATTTTCTAGCTGTGGAATTTCTGGTTGCAGAGTTTTTAGTTGCGGTGTTTCTAGTTGTGGAGTTTCTAGTTGTTGAGTTTCTAGTTGCCGAGTTCTTTAGTTGCGAAGTCTCAAGTTGTAGAGTTTCTAGCTGTGGAGTTTCTAGTTGCGGAGTTTCTAGTTGCGGAGTTTCTAGTTGTAGAGTTTTTAGTTGTGGAGTCTCTAGTTTTAGTTGTGGAGTCTCTAGAATAAGCACGTGCGTGCTCGTTTTTGAAAGCGAACACGCATACGCGTTTTTGAACATGCACACGCGTTCTTGTTATGAATGCGCACGGGTATACTCGTTTTGAATGCACACGCGCATACTCGTTTTTGAATAGGCACGCGCATACTCGTTTTTGACTGCGCACGTGTATACTCGTTTCGGAATGCGCACGCGCATGCTCGTTTTTGAATAGGCACGCGCGTACTCGTTTTTGACTGCGCACGTGTATACTCGTTTTGGAATGCGCACGCGCATGTTCGTTTTTGAATAGGCACGCGCGTACTCGTTTTTGAATGCGCACGCGTACACTCGTTTTGAATGCGCACGCGTATACTCGTTTTTTAATGCACACGCGCATACTCGTTTTCGAATAGGCACGCGCATACTCGTTTTTGAATGCACACGCGCATACTCGTTTTTGAATGCACACGCGCATACTCGTTTCGAAATGGGCACGCGCATACTTGTTTGGGAAGGCGCACGCGCATACTCGTTTTTGAATAGGCATGCGCGTACTCGTTTTTGAATACGCACACGCATACTCGTATTTGATTGCGCACGCGCATACTCGTTTTGCAATAGACACGTGCATACTCTTTTTTGAATGCACACGCGCGTACTTGTTTTTGAATGCGCACGCGCATACTCGTTTTTGAATGCACACGCGCATACTCGTTTTGGAATAGGCACGCACATACTCGTTTTTGAATGCGCACGCGCATACGCGTTTTTGAACAGGCACACGCGTACTCGTTTTTGAATGCGCACGCGTATAAGCGTTTGAATGCGCACGCGCATACTCGGTTTTGAATGCACACGCCCATACTCGTTTTTGAATGCGCACGCGCATACTCATTTCGGAATACGCACGCGCATACTCGTATTGGAATGCGCACGCGCATGCTCGTTTTGGAATGCGAAGCGCATACTCGTTTTTGAATGCGCACGCGCGTACTCGTTTTTGAATTCGCACGTGCATACTCCTTTCGGAATAGGCACGCGCGTACTCGTTTTTGAATGCGCACGCGCATACGCGTTTTTGAACATGCACACGCGTATTCGTTTTTTAATGCGCACGCGCGTACTCGTTTTGAATGCGCACGCGCATACTAGTTTTGGAATAGGCACGTGCATACTCGGTTTTGAATTCACATGCCCATACTCGTTTTTGAATGCACACGCGCATACTCGTTTCGGAATACGCACGCGCATACTCGTTTTGGAAGGCGCTCGCGCATACTCGTTTTTGAATAGGCATGCGCGTACTCGTTTTTGAACGCGAACGCGCATACGCGTTTTTGAACATGCACACGCATACTCGTTTTTGAATGCACACGCGCATACTCGTTTTTGAATGCACACGCGCATACTCGTTTCGAAATGGGCACGCGCATACTTGTTTTTGAATGCACACGCGCATACTCGTTTTGGAATAGGCACGTGCATACTCGGTTTTGAATTCACATGCCCATACTCGTTTTTGAATGCACACGCGCATACTCGTTTCGGAATACGCACGCGCATACTCGTTTTGGAAGGCGCTCGCGCATACTCGTTTTTGAATAGGCATGCGCGTACTCGTTTTTGAACGCAAACGCATATACTCGTTTCGGAATGCGCACGCGCATACTCGTTTTCGAATAGGCACGCGCATACTCGTTTTTGAATGCGCACACGCATACTCGTTTTTGAATGCACACGCGCATACTCGTTTCGGAATACGCACGTGACTACTCGTTTTTGAATAGGCAGGCGCGTACTCGTTTTTGAACGCGAACGCGCATACGCGTTTTTGAACACGCACATGCGTTCTCGTTTTTGAATGCGCACGCGTATACTTGTTTTGAATGCATACGCGCATACTCGTTTTTGAATGGGCACGCGCGTACTCGTTTTTGAATGCGCACGCGTATACTCGTTTCGGAATGCGCACGCGCATACTCGTTTTCGAATAGGCACGCGCATTCTCGTTTTTGAATGCGCACACGCATACTCGTTTTTGAATACACACGCGCATACTCGTTTCGGAATACGCACGCGCATACTCGTTTCGGAATGCGCACGCGCATACTCGTTTTGGAATAGGCACGTGCGTACTCGTTTTTGAATGCGAACGCGCATACGCGTTTTTGAACATGCACACGCGTACTCGTTTTTGATTGCACACGCGCGTACTCGTTTTGGAATAAGCACGTGCGTGCTCGTTTTTGAAAGCGAACGCGCATACGCGTTTTTGAACATGCACACGCGTACTTTGTTATGAATGCGCACGGGTATACTCGTTTTGAATGCACACGCGCATACTCGTTTTTGAATAGGCACGCGCATACTCGTTTTTGACTGCGCACGTGTATACTCGTTTCGGAATGCGCACGCGCATGCTCGTTTTTGAATAGGCACACGCGTACTCGTTTTTGAATGCACACGCGCATACTCGGTTTTGAATGCACACGCGCATACTCTATTCGAAATAGCCACGCGCATACTCGTTTGGGAAGGCGCACGCGCATACTCGTTTTTGACTATGCATGCGCGTACTCGTTTTTGAATGCGCACGCGCATACTTGTTTTTGAATGCACACGCGCATCCTCGTTTTGGAATAGGCACGTGCATACTCGGTTTTGAATGCACACGCCCATACTCGTTTTTGAATGCACACGCGCATACTCGTTTCGGAATACGCACGCGCATACTCGTTTTGGAATGCGCACGCGCATGCTCGTTTTGGAATGCGAAGCGCATACTCGTTTTTGAATGCGCACGCGCGTACTCGTTTCGAAATAGGCACGCGCATACTCGTTTGGGAAGGCGCACGCGCATACTTGTTTTTGAATAGGCATGCGCCTGCTCGTTTTTGAATGCGCACGCGCATACTCGTTTTTGAATGCACACGCGCATACTCGTTTCGGAATACGCACGCGCATACTCGTTTTGGAATGCACATGCGCACACTCATTTTGGAATAAGCACGCGCATACTCGGTTTTGAATGCACACGCCCATACTCGTTTTTGAATGCACACGCGCATACTCGTTTCGGAATACGCACGCGCATACTCGTTTTGGAATGCGCACGCGCATGCTCGTTTTGGAATGCGAAGCGCATACTCGATTTTGAATGCGCACGCGCGTACTCGCTTTTTAATTCGCACGCGCATACTCCTTTCGGAATAGGCACGCGCGTACTCGTTTTTGAATGCGCACGCGCATACGCGTTTTTGAACATGCACACGCGTACTCGTTTTTAATGCGCACGCGTATACTCGTTTTGAATGCGCACGCGCATACTAGTTTTCAAGTAGGCACGCGCATACTCGTTTTTGAAAGCGCACACGCATACTCATTTTTGAATGCACACGCGCATACTCGTTTCGGAATACGCACGCGCATACTCGTTTTGGAAGGCGCACGCGCATACTCGTTTTCGAATAGGCACGCGCGTACTCGTTTTTGAACGCGAACGCGCATACGCATTTTTGAACATGCACACGCGTACTCGTTTTTGAATGCACACGCGTATACTCGTTTTGAATGCACACGCGCATACTCGTTTTTGAATAGGCACGCGCATACTCGTTTTTGAATGCGCACACGCATGCTCGTTTTTGAATGCACACGCGCATACTCGTTTCGGAATACGCACGTGACTACTCGTTTTTGAATAGGCACGCGCGTACTCGTTTTTGAACGCGAACGCGCATACGCGTTTTTGAACACGCACATGCGTACTCGTTTTTGAATGCGCACGCGTATACTCGTTTTTGAATGCACACACGCATACTCGTTTTTGAATGGGCACGTGC
The DNA here is from genome assembly GCF_043290135.1 of Rhipicephalus microplus. Classification (NCBI taxonomy): domain Eukaryota; kingdom Metazoa; phylum Arthropoda; class Arachnida; order Ixodida; family Ixodidae; genus Rhipicephalus; species Rhipicephalus microplus. Next base: position 191,953 of record NW_027464659.1, on the reverse strand, counting down.
GTACTCGTTTTTGAATGCGCACGCGTATACTCGTTTCGGAATGCGCACGCGCATACTCGTTTCGGAATACGCACGCGCATACTCGTTTCGGAATGCGCACGCACATACTCGTTTTGGAATAGGCACGTGCGTACTCGTTTTTGAATGCGAACGCGCATACGCGTTTTTGAACATGCACACGCGTACTCGTTTTTGATTGCACACGCGCGTACTCGTTTTGGAATAAGCACGTGCGTGCTCGTTTTTGAAAGCGAACGCGCATACGCGTTTTTGAACATGCACACGCGTACTTTGTTATGAATGCGCACGGGTATACTCGTTTTGAATGCACACGCGCATACTCGTTTTTGAATAGGCACGCGCATACTCGTTTTTGACTGCGCACGTGTATACTCGTTTCGGAATGCGCACGCGCATGCTCGTTTTTGAATAGGCACGCGCGTACTCGTTTTTGACTGCGCACGTGTATACTCGTTTTGGAATGCGCACGCGCATGTTCGTTTTTGAATAGGCACGCGCGTACTCGTTTTTGAATGCGCACGCGTACACTCGTTTTGAATGCGCACGCGTATACTTGTTTTTTAATGCACACGCGCATACTCGTTTTTGAATGCACACGCGCATACTCGTTTTTGAATGCACACGCGCATACTCGTTTCGAAATGGGCACGCGCATACTTGTATGGGAAGGCGCACGCGCATACTCGTTTTTGAATAGGCATGCGCGTACTCGTTTTTGAATGCGCACGCGCATACTTGTTTTGAATGCGCACGCGCATACTCGTTTTGGAATAGGCACGCGCATACTCGTTTTTGAATATGCACACGCATACTCGTATTTGATTGCGCACGCGCATACTCGTTTTGCAATAGACACGTGCATACTCTTTTTTGAATGCACGCGCGCGTACTCGTTTTTGAATGCGCACGCGCATACTCGTTTTTGAATGCACACGCGCATACTCGTTTTGGAATAGGCACGCACATACTCGTTTTTGATTGCGCACACGCATACTAGTATTTGAATGCACACGCGCGTACTCGTTTTGAAATAGGCACGTGCATACTCGTTTTTGAATGCGCACACGCATACTCGTATTTGAATGCACACGCGCATAATCGTTTTGAAATGGGCACGCGCATACTCGTTTTTGAACAGGCACACGCGTACTCGTTTTTGAATGCGCACGCGTATAAGCGTTTGAATGCGCACGCGCATACTCGGTTTTGAATGCACATGCGTACTCGTTTTTGAATGCGCACGCGCATACTCGTTTCAGAATACGCACGCGCATACTCGTTTTGGAATGCGCACGCGCATGCTCTTTTTGGAATGCGAAGCGCATACTCGTTTTTGAATGCGCACGCGCGTACTCGTTTTTGAATTCGCACGTGCATACTCCTTTCGGAATAGGCACGCGCGTACTCGCTTTTGAATGCGCACGCCCATACGCGTTTTTGAATAGGCACGCGCGTACTCGTTTTTGAATGCACACACGCGTACTTGTTTTGGAATAGGCACGCGCGTACTCGTTTTTGACTGCGCACGTGTATACTCGTTTTCGAATAGGCACGCGCATACTCGTTTTTGAATGCACACGCGCATACTCGGTTTTGAATGCACACGCGCATACTCTATTCGAAATAGCCACGCGCATACTCGTTTGGGAAGGCGCACGCGCATACTCGTTTTTGAATATGCATGCGCGTACTCGTTTTTGAATGCGCACGCGCATACTTGTTTTTGAATGCACACGCGCATACTCGTTTTGGAATAGGCACGTGCATACTCGGTTTTGAATGCACACGCCCATACTCGTTTTTGAATGCACACGCGCATACTCGTTTCGGAATACGCACGCGCATACTCGTTTTGGAATGCGCACGCGCATGCTCGTTTTGGAATGCGAAGCGCATACTCGTTTTTGAATGCGCACGCGCGTACTCGTTTCGAAATAGGCACGCGCATACTCGTTTGGGAAGGCGCACGCGCATACTTGTTTTTGAATAGGCATGCGCCTGCTCGTTTTTGAATGCGCACGCGCATACTCGTTTTTGAATGCACACGCGCATACTCGTTTCGGAATACGCACGCGCATACTCGTTTTGAAATGCACATGCGCACACTCATTTTGGAATAAGCACGCGCATACTCGGTTTTGAATGCACACGCCCATACTCGTTTTTTAATGCACACGCGCATACTCGTTTCGGAATACGCACGCGCATACTCGTTTTGGAATGCGCACGCGCATGCTCGTTTTGGAATGCGAAGCGCATACTCGTTTTTGAATGCGCACGCGCGTACTCGTTTTTTAATTCGCACGGGCATACTCCTTTCGGAATAGGCACGCGCGTACTCGTTTTTGAATGCGCACGCGCATACGCGTTTTTGAACATGCACACGCGTACTCGTTTTTAATGCGCACGCGTATACTCGTTTTGAATGCGCACGCGCATACTAGTTTTCAAGTAGGCACGCGCATACTCGTTTTTGAAAGCGCACACGCATACTCAATTTTGAATGCACACGCGCATACTCGTTTCGGAATACGCACGCGCATACTCGTTTTGGAAGGCGCACGCGCATACTCGTTTTCGAATAGGCACGCGCGTACTCGTTTTTGAACGCGAACGCGCATACGCATTTTTGAACATGCACACGCGTACTCGTTTTTGAATGCACACGCGTATACTCGTTTTGAATGCACACGCGCATACTCGTTTTTGAATAGGCACGCGCATACTCGTTTTTGAATGCGCACACGCATGCTCGTTTTTGAATGCACACGCGCATACTCGTTTCGGAATACGCACGTGACTACTCGTTTTTGAATAGGCACGCGCGTACTCGTTTTTGAACGCGAACGCGCATACGCGTTTTTTGTAACATGCACACGCGTACTTTGTTATGAATGCGCACGGGTATACTCGTTTTGAATGCACACGCGCATACTCGTTTTTGAATAGGCACGCGCATACTCGTTTTTGACTGCGCACGTGTATACTCGTTTCGGAATGCGCACGCGCATGCTCGTTTTTGAATAGGCACGCGCGTACTCGTTTTTGACTGCGCACGTGTATACTCGTTTTGGAATGCGCACGCGCATGTTCGTTTTTGAATAGGCACGCGCGTACTCGTTTTTGAATGCGCACGCGTACACTCGTTTTGAATGCGCGCGCGTATACTTGTTTTTTAATGCACACGCGCATACTCGTTTTTGAATGCACACGCGCATACTCGTTTTTGAATGCACACGCGCATACTCGTTTCGAAATGGGCACGCGCATACTTGTATGGGAAGGCGCACGCGCATACTCGTTTTTGAATAGGCATGCGCGTACTCGTTTTTGAATGCGCACGCGCATACTTGTTTTGAATGCGCACGCGCATACTCGTTTTGGAATAGGCACGCGCATACTCGTTTTTGAATATGCACACGCATACTCGTATTTGATTGCGCACGCGCATACTCGTTTTGCAATAGACACGTGCATACTCTTTTTTGAATGCACGCGCGCGTACTCGTTTTTGAATGCGCACGCGCATACTCGTTTTTGAATGCACACGCGCATACTCGTTTTGGAATAGGCACGCACATACTCGTTTTTGAATGCACACACGCATACTAGTATTTGAATGCACACGCGCGTACTCGTTTTGAAATAGGCACGTGCATACTCGTTTTTGAATGCGCACACGCATACTCGTATTTGAATGCACACGCGCATAATCGTTTTGAAATGGGCACGTGCATACTCGTTTTTTAATGCGCACGCGCATACTCGTTTTTGAACAGGCACACGCGTACTCGTTTTTGAATGCGCACGCGTATAAGCGTTTGAATGCGCACGCGCATACTCGGTTTTGAATGCACATGCGTACTCGTTTTTGAATGCGCACGCGCATACTCGTTTCAGAATACGCACGCGCATACTCGTTTTGGAATGCGCACGCGCATGCTCTTTTTGGAATGCGAAGCGCATACTCGTTTTTGAATGCGCACGCGCGTACTCGTTTTTGAATTCGCACGTGCATACTCCTTTCGGAATAGGCACGCGCGTACTCGCTTTTGAATGCGCACGCCCATACGCGTTTTTGAATAGGCACGCGCGTACTCGTTTTTGAATGCACACACGCGTACTTGTTTTGGAATAGGCACGCGCGTACTCGTTTTTGACTGCGCACGTGTATACTCGTTTTCGAATAGGCACGCGCATACTCGTTTTTGAATGCACACGCGCATACTCGGTTTTGAATGCACACGCGCATACTCTATTCGAAATAGCCACGCGCATACTCGTTTGGGAAGGCGCACGCGCATACTCGTTTTTGAATATGCATGCGCGTACTCGTTTTTGAATGCGCACGCGCATACTTTTTTTTGAATGCACACGCGCATACTCGTTTTGGAATAGGCACGTGCATGCTCGGTTTTGAATGCACACGCCCATACTCGTTTTTGAATGCACACGCGCATACTCGTTTCGGAATACGCACGCGCATACTCGTTTTGGAATGCGCACGCGCATGCTCGTTTTGGAATGCGAAGCGCATACTCGTTTTTGAATGCGCACGCGCGTACTCGTTTCGAAATAGGCACGCGCATACTCGTTTGGGAAGGCGCACGCGCATACTTGTTTTTGAATAGGCATGCGCCTGCTCGTTTTTGAATGCGCACGCGCATACTCGTTTTTGAATGCACACGCGCATACTCGTTTCGGAATACGCACGCGCATACTCGTTTTGGAATGCACATGCGCACACTCATTTTGGAATAAGCACGCGCATACTCGGTTTTGAATGCACACGCCCATACTCGTTTTTTAATGCACACGCGCATACTCGTTTCGGAATACGCACGCGCATACTCGTTTTGGAATGCGCACGCGCATGCTCGTTTTGGAATGCGAAGCGCATACTCGTTTTTGAATGCGCACGCGCGTACTCGTTTTTTAATTCGCACGCGCATACTCCTTTCGGAATAGGCACGCGCGTACTCGTTTTTGAATGCGCACGCGCATACGCGTTTTTGAACATGCACACGCGTATTCGTTTTTAATGCGCACGCGTATACTCGTTTTGAATGCGCACGCGCATACTAGTTTTCAAGTAGGCACGCGCATACTCGTTTTTGAAAGCGCACACGCATACTCATTTTTGAATGCACACGCGCATACTCGTTTCGGAATACGCACGCGCATACTCGTTTTGGAAGGCGCACGCGCATACTCGTTTTCGAATAGGCACGCGCGTACTCGTTTTTGAACGCGAACGCGCATACGCATTTTTGAACATGCACACGCGTACTCGTTTTTGAATGCACACGCGTATACTCGTTTTGAATGCACACGCGCATACTCGTTTTTGAATAGGCACGCGCATACTCGTTTTTGAATGCGCACACGCATGCTCGTTTTTGAATGCACACGCGCATACTCGTTTCGGAATACGCACGTGACTACTCGTTTTTGAATAGGCACGCGCGTACTCGTTTTTGAACGCGAACGCGCATACGCGTTTTTGAACATGCACACGCGTACTTTGTTATGAATGCGCACGGGTATACTCGTTTTGAATGCACATGCGCATACTCGTTTTTGAATAGGCACGCGCATACTCGTTTTTGACTGCGCACGTGTATACTCGTTTCGGAATGCGCACGCGCATGCTCGTTTTTGAATAGGCACGCGCGTACTCGTTTTTGACTGCGCACGTGTATACTCGTTTTGGAATGCGCACGCGCATGTTCGTTTTTGAATAGGCACGCGCGTACTCGTTTTTGAATGCGCACGCGTACACTCGTTTTGAATGCGCACGCGTATACTTGTTTTTTAATGCACACGCGCATACTCGTTTTTGAATGCACACGCGCATACTCGTTTTTGAATGCACACGCGCATACTCGTTTCGAAATGGGCACGCGCATACTTGTATGGGAAGGCGCACGCGCATACTCGTTTTTGAATAGGCATGCGCGTACTCGTTTTTGAATGCGCACGCGCATACTCGTTTTGGAATAGGCACGCGCATACTCGTTTTTGAATATGCACACGCATACTCGTATTTGATTGCGCACGCGCATACTCGTTTTGCAATAGACACGTGCATACTCTTTTTTGAATGCACGCGCGCGTACTCGTTTTTGAATGCGCACGCGCATACTCGTTTTTGAATGCACACGCGCATACTCGTTTTGGAATAGGCACGCACATACTCGTTTTTGAATGCGCACGCGCATACTAGTATTTGAATGCACACGCGCGTACTCGTTTTGAAATAGGCACGTGCATACTCGTTTTTGAATGCGCACACGCATACTCGTATTTGAATGCACACGCGCATAATCGTTTTGAAATGGGCACGTGCATACTCGTTTTTTAATGCGCACGCGCATACTCGTTTTTGAACAGGCATACGCGTACTCGTTTTCGAATGCGCACGCGTATAAGCGTTTGAATGCGCACGCGCATACTCGGTTTTGAATGCACATGCGTACTCGTTTTTGAATGCGCACGCGCATACTCGTTTCAGAATACGCACGCGCATACTCGTTTTGGAATGCGCACGCGCATGCTCTTTTTGGAATGCGAAGCGCATACTCGTTTTTGAATGCGCACGCGCGTACTCGTTTTTGAATTCGCACGTGCATACTCCTTTCGAAATAGGCACGCGCGTACTCGCTTTTGAATGCGCACGCCCATACGCGTTTTTGAATAGGCACGCGCGTACTCGTTTTTGAATGCACACACGCGTACTTGTTTTGGAATAGGCACGCGCGTACTCGTTTTTGACTGCGCACGTGTATACTCGTTTTCGAATAGGCACGCGCATACTCGTTTTTGAATGCACACGCGCATACTCGGTTTTGAATGCACACGCGCATACTCTATTCGAAATAGCCACGCGCATACTCGTTTGGGAAGGCGCACGCGCATACTCGTTTTTGAATATGCATGCGCGTACTCGTTTTTGAATGTGCACGCGCATACTTGTTTTTGAATGCACACGCGCATACTCGTTTTGGAATAGGCACGTGCATACTCGGTTTTGAATGCACACGCCCATACTCGTTTTTGAATGCACACGCGCATACTCGTTTCGGAATACGCACGCGCATACTCGTTTTGGAATGCGCACGCGCATGCTCGTTTTGGAATGCGAAGCGCATACTCGTTTTTGAATGCGCACGCGCGTACTCGTTTTTTAATTCGCACGCGCATACTCCTTTCGGAATAGGCACGCGCGTACTCGTTTTTGAATGCGCACGCGCATACGCGTTTTTGAACATGCACACGCGTACTCGTTTTTAATGCGCACGCGTATACTCGTTTTGAATGCGCACGCGCATACTAGTTTTCAAGTAGGCACGCGCATACTCGTTTTTGAAAGCGCACACGCATACTCATTTTTGAATGCACACGCGCATACTCGTCTCGGAATACGCACGCGCATACTCGTTTTGGAAGGCGCACGCGCATACTCGTTTTTGAATAGGCATGCGCGTACTCGTTTTTGGATGCGCACGCGCACACTTGTTTTTGAATGCACACGCGCATACTCGTTTTGGAATAGGCACGCGCATACTCGTTTTTGAATACGCACACGCAGCCTCGTATTTGATTGCGCACGCGCATACTCGTTTTGCAATAGACACGTGCATACTCGTTTGGGAAGGCGCACGCGGATACTCGTTTTTGAATAGGCATGCGCGTACTCGTTTTTGAATGCGCACGCGCATACTCGTTTTTGAATACACACGCGCATACTCGTTTTGGAATAGGCACGCACACACTCGTTTTTGAATGCGCACACGCATACTCGTATTTGAATGCACACGTGCGTACTCGTTTTGAAATAGGCACGTGCATACTCGTTTTTGAATGCGCACACGCATACTCGTATTTGAATGCACACGCGCATACTCGTTTTGAAATGGGCACGTGCATACTCGTTTTTTAATGCGCACGCGCATACGCGTTTTTGAACAGGCACACGCGTACTCGTTTTTGAATGCGCACGCGTATAAGCGTTTGAATGCGCACGCGCATACTCGGTTTTGAATGCACACGCCCATACTCGTTTTTGAATGCACACGCGCATACTCGTTTCGGAATACGCACGCGCATACTCGTTTTGGAATGCGCACGCGCATGCTCGTTTTGGAATGCGAAGCGCATACTCGTTTTTGAATGCGCACACGCGTACTCGTTTCGGAATACGCACGTGACTACTCGTTTTTGAATAGGCACGCGCGTACTCGTTTTTGAACGCGAACGCGCATACGCGTTTTTGAACACGCACATGCGTACTCGATTTTGAATGCGCACGCGTATACTCGTTTTGAATGCACACGCGCATACTCGTTTTTGAATGGGCACGCGCGTACTCGTTTTTGAATGCGCACGCGTATACTCGTTTCGGAATGCGCACGCGCATACTCGTTTTCGAATAGGCACACGCATACTCGTATTTGAATGCACACGCGCATACTCGTTTCGGAATACGCACGCGCATACTCGTTTCGGAATGCGCACGCGCATACTCGTTTTGGAATAGGCACGGGCGTACTCGTTTTTGAATGCGAACGCGCATGCGCGTTTTTGAACATGCACACGCGTACTCGTTTTTGATTGCACACGCGCGTACTCGTTTTGGAATAGGCACGTGCGTGCTCGTTTTTGAAAGCGAACGCGCATACGCGTTTTTGAACATGCACACGCGTACTTTGTTATGAATGCGCACGGGTATACTCGTTTTGAATGCACACGCGCATACTCGTTTTTGAATAGGCACGCGAATACTTGTTTTTGACTGCGCACGTGTATACTCGTTTCGGAATGCGCACGCGCATGCTCGTTTTTGAATAGGCACGCGCGTACTCGTTTTTGACTGCGCACGTGTATACTCGTTTCGGAATGCGCACCCGCATGTTCGTTTTTGAATAGGCACGCGCGTACTCGTTTTTGAATGCGCACGCGTACACTCGTTTTGAATGCGCACGCGTATACTCGTTTTTGAATGCACACGCGCATACTCGTTTTCGAATAGGCACGCGCATACTCGTTTTTGAATGCACACGCGCATACTCGTTTTTGAATGCACACGCGCATACTCGTTTCGAAATGGGCACGCGCATACTCGTTTGGGAAGGCGCACGCGCATACTCGTTTTTGAATAGGCATGCGCGTACTCGTTTTTGAATGCGCACGCGCACACTTGTTTTTGAATGCACACGCGCATACTCGTTTTGGAATAGGCACGCGCATACTCGTTTTTGAATACGAACACGCATACTCGTATTTGATTGCGCACGCGCATACTCGTTTTGCAATAGACACGTGCATACTCGTTTGGGAAGGCGCACGCGGATACTCGTTTTTGAATAGGCATGCGCGTACTTGTTTTTGAATGCGCACGCGCATACTCGTTTTTGAATGCACACGCGCATACTCGTTTTGGAATAGGCGCGCACACACTCGTTTTTGAATGCGCACACGCATACTCGTATTTGAATGCACACGCGCGTACTCGTTTTGAAATAGGCACGTGCATACTCGTTTTTGAATGCGCACACGCATACTCGTATTTGAATGCACACGCGCATACTCCTTTTGAAATGGGCACGTGCATACTCGTTTTTTAATGCGCACGCGCATACGCGTTTTTGAACAGGCACACGCGTACTCGTTTTTGAATGCGCACGCGTATAAGCGTTTGAATGCGCACGCGCATACTCGGTTTTGAATGCACACGCCCATACTCGTTTTTGAATGCACACGCGCATACTCGTTTCGGAATACGCACGCGCATACTCGTTTTGGAATGCGCACGCACATGCTCGTTTTGGAATTCGAAGCGCATACTCGTTTTTGAATGCGCACACGCGTACTCGTTTTTGAATTCGCACGCGCATACTCCTTTCGGAATAGGCACGCGCGTACTCGTTTTTGAATGCGCACGCGCATACGCGTTTTTGAACATGCACACGCGTACTCGTTTTTTAATGCGCACGCGCGTAATCGTTTTGAATGCGCACGCGCATACTAGTTTTCGAATAGGCACGCGCATACTCTTTTTCGAATAGGCACGCGCATACTCGTTTTTGAATGCGCACACGCACACGCATACTCGTTTTTGAATGCACACACATACTTGTATTTGAATGCACGCGCGCATACTCGTTTTGAAATAGGCACGTGCATACTCGTTTTTGAATGCGCACGCGCATACGCGTTTTTGAACAGGCACACGCGTACTCGTTTTTGAATGCGCCCGCGCATACTCGTTTTTGAATAGGCACGCGAATACTTGTTTTTGACTGCGCACGTGTATACTCGTTTCGGAATGCGCACGCGCATGCTCGTTTTTGAATAGGCACGCGCGTACTCGTTTTTGAATGCGCACGTGTATACTCGTTTCGGAATGCGCACGCGCATGTTCGTTTTTGAATAGGCACGTGCGTACTCGTTTTTGAATGCGCACGCGTACACTCGTTTTGAATGCGCACGCGTATACTCGTTTTTGAATGCACACGCGCATACTCGTTTTCGAATAGGCACGCGCATACTCGTTTTTGAATGCACACGCGCATACTCGTTTTTGAATGCACACGCGCATACTCGTTTCGAAATGGGCACGCGCATACTCGTTTGGGAAGGCGCACGCGCATACTCGTTTTTGAATAGGCATGCGCGTACTCGTTTTTGAATGCGCACGCGCACACTTGTTTTTGAATGCACACGCGCATACTCGTTTTGGAATAGGCACGCGCATACTCGTTTTTGAATACGCACACGCATACTCGTATTTGATTGCGCATGCGCATACTCGTTTTGCAATAGACACGTGCATACTCGTTTGGGAAGGCGCACACGGATACTCGTTTTTGAATAGGCATGCGCGTACTCGTTTTTGATTGCGCACGCGCATACTCGTTTTTGAATGCACACGCGCATACTCGTTTTGGAATAGGCACGCACACACTCGTTTTTGAATGTGCACACGCATACTCGTATTTGAATGCACACGCGCGTACTCGTTTTGAAATAGGCACGTGCATACTCGTTTTTGAATGCGCACACGCATACTCGTATTTGAATGCACACGCGCATAATCGTTTTGAAATGGGCACGTGCATACTCGTTTTTTAATGCGCACGCGCATACTCGTTTTTGAACAGGCACACGCGTACTCGTTTTTGAATGCGCACGCGTATAAGCGTTTCAATGCGCACGCGCATACTCGGTTTTGAATGCACACGCGTACTCGTTTTTGAACGCGCACGCGCATACTCGTTTCGGAATACGCACGCGCATACTCGTTTTGGAATGCGCACGCGCATGCTCGTTTTGGAATGCGAAGCGCATACTCGTTTTTGAATGCGCACGCGCGTACTCGTTTTTGAATTCGCACGTGCATACTCCTTTCGGAATAGGCACGCGCGTACTCGCTTTTGAATGCGCACGCGCATACGCGTTTTTGAACATGCACACGCATACTCGTTTTTGAATGCACACGCGCATACTCGTTTTTGAATGCACACGCGCATACTCGTTTCGAAATGGGCACGCGCATACTTGTTTTTGAATGCACACGCGCATACTCGTTTTGGAATAGGCACGTGCATACTCGGTTTTGAATTCACATGCCCATACTCGTTTTTGAATGCACACGCGCATACTCGTTTCGGAATACGCACGCGCATACTCGTTTTGGAAGGCGCTCGCGCATACTCGTTTTTGAATAGGCATGCGCGTACTCGTTTTTGAACGCGAACGCGCATACGCGTTTTTGAACATGCACACGCGTACTCGTTTTTGAATGCACACGCGTATACTCGTTTTGAATGCACACGCGCATACTCGTTTTTGAATAGGCATGCGCGTACTCGTTTTTGAATGCGCACGCATATACTCGTTTCGGAATGCGCACGCGCATACTCGTTTTCGAATAGGCACGCGCATACTCGTTTTTCAATGCGCACACGCATACTCGTTTTTGAATGCACACGCGCATACTCGTTTCGGAATACGCACGTGACTACTCGTTTTTGAATAGGCACGCGCGTACTCGTTTTTGAACGCGAACGCGCATACGCGTTTTTGAACACGCACATGCGTACTCGTTTTTGAATGCGCACGCGTATACTCGTTTTGAATGCACACGCGCATACTCGTTTTTGAATGGGCACGCGCGTACTCGTTTTTGAATGCGCACGCGTATACTCGTTTCGGAATGCGCACGCGCATACTCGTTTTCGAATAGGCACGCGCATTCTCGTTTTTGAATGCGCACACGCATACTCGTTTTTGAATACACACGCGCATACTCGTTTCGGAATACGCACGCGCATACTCGTTTTGGAATGCGCACGCACATACTCGTTTTGGAATAGGCACGTGCGTACTCGTTTTTGAATGCGAACGCGCATACGCGTTTTTGAACATGCACACGCGTACTCGTTTTTGATTGCACACGCGCGTACTCGTTTTGGAATAAGCACGTGCGTGCTCGTTTTTGAAAGCGAACGCGCATACGCGTTTTTGAACATGCACACGCGTACTTTGTTATGAATGCGCACGGGTATACTCGTTTTGAATGCACACGCGCATACTCGTTTTTGAATAGGCACGTGCATACTCGTTTTTGACTGCGCACGTGTATACTCGTTTCGGAATGCGCACGCGCATGCTCGTTTTTGAATAGGCACGCGCGTACTCGTTTTTGACTGCGCACGTGTATACTCGTTTTGGAATGCGCACGCGCATGTTCGTTTTTGAATAGGCACGCGCGTACTCGTTTTTGAATGCGCACGCGTACACTCGTTTTGAATGCGCACGCGTATACTTGTTTTTTAATGCACACGCGCATACTCGTTTTTGAATGCACACGCGTATACTCTTTTTTGAATGCGAAGCGCATACTCGTTGTTTAATGCGCACGCGCGTACTCGTTTTTGAATTCGCACGCGCATACTCTTTTTTGAATAGGCACGCGCGTATTCGTTTTTGAATGCGAACGCGCATACGCGTTTTTGAACATGCACACGCGTACTCGTTTTTGATTGCACACGCGCGTACTCGTTTTTGAATAGGCACGCGCATACTCGTTTTTGACTGCGCACGTGTATACTCGTTTCGGAATGCACACGCGCATGCTCGTTTTGAATGCACACGCGCATACTCGTTTTTGAATAGGCACGCGCATACTCGTTTTTGACTGCGCACGTGTATACTCGTTTCGGAATGCGCACCCGCATGCTCATTTTTGAATAGGCACGCGCGTACTCGTTTTTGAATGCGCTCGCGTACACTCGTTTTGAATGCGCACGCGTATACCCGTTTGGGAAGGCACACACGCATACTCGTTTTTGAATGCGCACGCACATACTCGTTTTTGAATAGGCACGCGCGTACTTGTTTTTGAATGCATACACGCGTACACGTTTTGGAATAGGCACGCGCATACTCGTTTTTGAATGCACACGCGCATACTCGTTTCGAAATAGGCACGCGCATACTCGTTTCGAAATAGGCACGCGCATACTCGTTTGGGAAGGCGCACGCGCATACTTGTTTTTGAATAGGCATGCGCGTGCTCGTTTTTGAATGCGCACGCACATACTCGTTTTTGAATGCACACGCGCATACTCGTTTCGGAATACGCACGCGCATACTCGTTTTGGAATGCACATGCGCATACTCATTTTGGAATAAGCACGCGCATACTCGGTTTTGAATGCACACGCCCATACTCGTTTTTGAATGCACACGCGCATACTCGTTTCGGAATACGCACGCGCATACTCGTTTTGGAATGCGCACGCGCATGCTCGTTTCGGAATGCGAAGCGCATACTCGTTTTTGAATGCGCATGCGCGTACTCGTTTTTTGATTCGCACGCGCATACTCCTTTCGGAATAGGCACGCGCGTACTCGTTTTTGAATGCGCACGCGCATACGCGTTTTTGAACATGCACACGCGTACTCGTTTTTTAATGCGCACGCGTATACTCGTTTTGAATGCACACGCGCATACTACTTTTCAAATGGGCACACGCATACTCGTTTTTGAAAGCGCACACGCATACTCATTTTTGAATGCACACGCGCATACTCGTTTCGGAACACGCACGCGCATACTCGTTTTGGAAGGCGCACTCGCATACTCGTTTTTGAATAGGCACGCGCGTACTCGTTTTTGAACGCGAATGCGCATACGCGTTTTTGAACATGCACACGCGTACTCGTTTTTGAATGCACACGCGTATACTCGTTTTGAATGCACACGCGCATACTTGTTTTTGAATAGGCATGCGCGTACTCGTTTTTGAATGCGCACGCATATACTCGTTTCGGAATGCGCACGCGCATACTCGTTTTCGAATAGGCACGCGCATACTCGTTTTTGAATGCGCACACGCATACTCGTTTTTGAATGCACACGCGCATACTCGTTTCGGAATACGCACGTGACTACTCGTTTTTGAATAGGCACGCGCGTACTCATTTTTGAACGCAAACGCGCATACGCGTTTTTGAACACGCACATGCGTACTCGTTTTTGAATGCGCACGCGTATACTCGTTTTGAATGCACACGCGCATACTCGTTTTTGAATGTGCACGCGCGTACTCGTTTTTGAATGTGCACGCGCATACTCGTTTTTGAACGCACACGCGCATACTCGTTTTGGAATAGACACGCACATACTCGTTTTTGAATGCGCACACGCATACTCGTATTTGAATGCACACGCACATACTCGTTTTGAAATAGGCTCGTGCATACTCGTTTTTGAATGCGCACACGCATACTCGTATTTGAATGCACACGCGCATACTCGTTTTGAAATGGGCACGTGCATACTCGTTTTTTAATGCACACGCGCATACGCGTTTTTGAACAGGCACACGCGTACTTGTTTTTGAATGCGCCAGCGTATAAGCGTTTGAATGCGCACGCGCATACTCGGTTTTGAATGCACACGCCCATACTCGTTTTTGAATGCACACGCGCATACTCGTTCCGGAATACGCACGCGCATACTCGTTTTGGAATGCGCACGCGCATGCTCGTTTTGGAATGCGAAGCGCATACTCGTTTTTGAATGCGCACGCGCGTACTCGTTTTTGAATTCGCACGCGCATACTCCTTTCGGAATAGGCACGCGCGTACTCGTTTTTGAATGCGCACGCGCATACGCGTTTTTGAACATGCACACGCGTACACGTTTTTTAATGCGCACGCGCGTACTCGTTTAGAATGCGCACGCGCATACTAGTTTTTGAATAGGCACGCGCATACTCGTTTTCGAATAGGCACGCGCATACTCGTTTTCGAATAGGCACACGCATACTCGTTTTTGAATGCACACGCATGCTCGTATTTGAATGCACACGCGCATACTCGTTTTGAAATAGGCCCGTACATACTCGTTTTTGAATGCGCACGCGCATACGCGTTTTTGAACAGGCACACGCGTACTCGTTTTGAATGCGCACGCGCATACTCGTTTTGAAATAGGCACGTGCATACTCGTTTTTGAATGCACACGCGCATACGCGTTTTTGAACAGGCACACGCGTACTCGTTTTTGAATGCGCCCGCGTATACTCGTTTTGAATGCGCGCGCGCATACTAGGTTTTGAATGCACACGCCCATACTCGTTTTTGAATGCACTCGCGCATACTCGTTTTGGAATGCGCACGCGCATACTCGTTTTGGAATGCGCACGCGCATGCTCTTTTTTGAATGCGAAGCGCATACTCGGTTTTGAATGCGCACGCGCGTACTCGTTTTTGAATTCGCACGCGCATACTCGTTTTTGAATAGGCACGCGCGTACTCGTTTTTGAATGCACACACGCGTACTCGTTTTGGAATAGGCACGCGCATACTCGTTTTTGACTGCGCACGCGCATACGCGTTTTTGAACAGGCACACGCGTACTCGTTTTTGAATGCGCACGTGTATACTCGTTTTCGAATAGGCACGCGCATACTCGTTTTTGAATGCACACGCGCATACTCGTTTTTGAATGCACACACGCATACTCGTTTCGAAATAGCCACGCGCATACTCGTTTGGGAAGGCGCACGCGCATACTCGTTTTTGAATATGCATGCGCGTACTCGTTTTTGAATGCGCACGCGCATACTTGTTTTTGAATGCACACGCGCATACTCGTTTTGGAATAGGCACGTGCATACTCGGTTTTGAATGCACACGCCCATACTCGTTTTTGAATGCACACGCGCATACTCGTTTCGGAATACGCACGCGCATACTCGCTTTGGAATGCGCACGCGCATGCTCGTTTTGGAATGCGAAGCGCATACTCGTTTTTGAATGTGCACGCGCGTACTCGTTTTTGAATTCACACGCACATACTCCTTTTGGAATAGGCACGTGCGTACTCGTTTTTGAATGCGCACGCACATACTCGTTTTTGAATAGGCACGCGCGTACTCGTTTTGAATGCACACACGCGTACTTGTTTTGGAATAGGCACGCGCGTACTCGTTTTTGACTGCGCACGTGTATACTCGTTTTCGAATAGGCACGCGCATACTTGTTTTTGAATGCACACGCGCATACTCGTTTTTGAATGCACATGCGCATACTCGTTTCGAAATAGCCACGCGCATACTCGTTTTTGAATGCGCACGCGCATACGCGTTTTTGAACATGCACGCGCGTACTCGTTTTTTAATGCGCACGCGTATACTCGTTTTGAATGCGCACGCGCATACTAGTTTTCGAATAGGCACGCGCATACTCGTTTTTGAATGCGCACACGCATACTCGTTTTTGAATGCACACGCGCATACTCGTTTCGGAATACGCACGCGGATACTCGTTTTGGAAGGCGCACGCGCATACTCGTTTTTGAATAGGCACGCGCGTACTCGTTTTTGAACGCGAACGCGCATACGCCTTTTTGAACATGCACACGCGTACTCGTTTTTGAATGCACACGCGTATACTCGTTTTGAATGCACACGCGCATACTCGTTTTTGAATAGGCATGCGCGTACTCGTTTTTGAATGCGCACGCGTATACTCGTTTCGGAATGCGCACGCGCATACTCGTTTTCGAATAGGAACGCGCATTCTCGTTTTTGAATGTGTACACGCATACTCGTTTTTGAATGCACACGCGCATACTTGTTTCGGAATACGCACGCGCATACTCGTTTCGGAATGCGCACGCGCATACTCGTTTTGGAATAGGCACGTGCGTACTCGTTTTTGAATGCGAACGCGCATACGCGTTTCTGAACATGCACACGCGTACTCGTTTTTGATTGCACACGCGCGTACTCGTTTTGGAATAGGCACGTGCGTACTCGTTTTTGAATGCGCACGCGGATACGTGTTTTTGAACATGCACACGCGTACTCGTTTTTGAATGCGCACGCGTATATTCGTTTTGAATGCACACGCGCATCGTTTTTGAATAGGCACGCGCGTACTCGTTTCGGAATGCGCACGCGCATACTCGTTTTCGAATAGGCACGTGCATACTCGTTTTTTAATGCGCACGCGTACACTCGTTTTGAATGCACACGCGCATACTCGTTTTTGAATAGGCACGCGCATACTCGTTCTGACTGCGCACGTGTATACTCGTTTCGGAATGCGCACGCGCATGCTCGTTTTTGAATAGGCACGCGCGTACTCGTTTTTGAATGCACACGCGCATACTTGTTTTTGAATGGGCACGCGCGAACTCGTTTTTGAATGCGCACGCGTATACTCGTTTCGGAATGCGCACGCGCATACTCGTTTTCGTATAGGCACGCGCATACTCGTTTTTGAATGCGTACACGCATACTCGTTTTTGAATGCACACGCGCATACTCGTTTCAGAATACGCACGCGCATACTCGTTTCGGAATGCGCACGCGCATACTCGTTTTGGAATAGGCACGTGCGTACTCGTTTTTGAATGCGAACGCGCATACGCGTTTTTGAATGCACACGCGCATACTCGTTTCGGAATGCGCACGCGCATATTCATTTTGGAATAGGCACGTGCGTGCTCGTTTTTGAAAGCGAACGCGCATACGCGTTTTTGAACATGCACACGCGTACTTTGTTATGAATGCGCACGGGTATACTCGTTTTGAATGCACACGCGCATACTCGTTTTTGAATAGGCACGCGCATACTCGTTTTTGACTGCGCACGTGTATACTTGTTTCGGAATGCGCACGCGCATGCTCATTTTTGAGTAGGCACGCGCGTACTCGTTTTTGAATGCGCACGCGTACACTTGTTTTGAATGCGCACGCGTATACTCGTTTTTGAATGCACACGCGCATACTCGTTTTTGAATGCACACGCGCATACTCGTTTTTTGAATGCACACGCGCATACTAGTTTCGAAATGGGCACGCGCATACTCGTTTGGGAAGGCGCACGCGGATACTCGTTTTTGAATGCGCACGCGCATACTTGTTTTTGAATGCACACGTGTATACTCGTTTTGGAATAGGCACGCGCATACTCGTTTTTGAATGCACACGCGCATACTCGTTTTTGAATAGGCACGCGCGTACTCGTTTTTGAATGCGCACGCGCATACTCGTTTTGAATGCACACGCGCATACTCGTTTTGGAATAGGCACGCACATACTCGTTTTTGAATGCGCACACGCATACAACTAGAAATTCCACAACTAGAAACTCCACAACTAGAAACTCCACAACTAGAGACTCCACAACTGGAAAACTTCGCAACTAGAAACTCCACCACCAGACACTCCGCAACTAGAAACTCCGCAACTAGAAACTCTACAACTAGAAATTCCACAACTGGAGACTCCACAAAAAGAAAACTCCGCAACTAGAAACTCCACGGTTAGACACTCCATAACTTGAGACTCCGCAACGACAGATTCCGCAACTAGAAACTCCGCAACTTGAAACTTCCAACTTCAAACTAAAAAGCTAGAAACTCCACAACTAGAAACTCCAGAACTAGAGTCTCCAGAACTAGAAACTCCACAACTAGAAACTCCGCAACTATAAACTCCACAACTAGAGACTGCACAACTAGAGACTCCGCAACTAGAAACTCCACAGCTAGAAACTCCGCAACTAGTAACTCCACAACTAGAGACTGCGCAACTAGAAACTCCACAACTTGAAACTCTG
Organism: Rhipicephalus microplus; assembly: GCF_043290135.1. Taxonomy (NCBI): domain Eukaryota; kingdom Metazoa; phylum Arthropoda; class Arachnida; order Ixodida; family Ixodidae; genus Rhipicephalus; species Rhipicephalus microplus. The sequence goes on along the minus strand of NW_027464659.1, from coordinate 172,786 downwards.
CAACTCGAAACTCTGCAACAAGAAAATCCACAACTATAAACTTAAGTAAAAATTCCCCAACTAGAAACTACACAACTTGAAACTCCGCAACTAGAAAATCCGCAACTAGAAAATCCACAACTAGAAACTTCAAAACTAGAAACTCTACAACTTGAAACTCCACAACTAGAAACTCAACAACTAGAAACTCCACAACTTCAAACACCGCAACTAGATACTCCACAACTACAAATTCCACAACTAGAAACTCCACTATTAGAAACTTCGCAACTAGAAACTCCACAACTCCAGACTCCATAACAAGGAACTCCACAACTAGAAACTCCACAACTACAGACTCTACAACTACAAACTCCACAACTAGAAACTCCACAACCAGAAACTCAACAATTAGAGACTCCACAACTAGAAACTCTGCAACTAAAAACTCCACAACTAGAAACTCCACAACTAGAAACTCCACAACTAGAATCTTCACAACTAGAAACTCTACAACTAGAAACTATGCAAGTAGAAACTCTGCCACTCGAATTTCCACAAATAGAACGTCCGCTACTAGAAACTCTGCAACTAAAAACTCCGCGACAAGAAACTCCACAACTAGAAACTCCCCAGCTAGTGACTCCACAACTAGAAAACTCCGCAACTAGAAACTCCACGACTAGAAACTTTACAACTAGACAGTCCATAACTAGACACTTCGCAACTAGAAACTCCACAGCTAGAGACTCCACAACTAGAAAACTCTGCAACTAGAAACTCCGCAACTAGAAACTCCACAACTTGAGACTCTATAACTAGGAACTCCACAACTAGAAACTCCACAACTACAGACTCCACAACTACAAACTCCACAACTAGAAACTCCAACACCAGAAACTCCGCAACTAGAAAATCCACAACTAGAAACTCCACAACTAGAAACTCCACAACTAAAAATTCCACAACAAGAGACTCAACAATTAGAGACTCCACAACTAGAAACTCTGCAACTAAAAACTCCACAACTATAAACTCCACAACTAGAAGCTCAACACTAGAATCTTCACAACTAGAAACTCCGCAACTAAAAACTCCACAACTAGAAACTCTACAACTAGAAACTATGCAACTAGAAACTCTGCAATTAGAAACTCCACAGCTAGAACTTCCGCAACTAGAAACTCTGCAACTAGAAACTCCGCAACAAGAAACTCCACAACTAGAAACTCCACAACTAGAGACTCCACAACTAGAAACTCCACGACTAGACAATCCGCGACTTGAGACTCTGCAACGTCAGGCTCCGCAACTAGAAACTCTGCAAATAGAAACTCCGCATCTAGAAACTCCACAGCTAGAAACTTGCAACTAGAAACTCCACAACTAGAAACTTTACAACTAGAAACTCCATAACTAGACACTTCGCAACTAGAAACTCCACAACTAGAGACTCAACTAGAAAACTCTGCAACTCGAAATTCCACGACTAGACACTCTACAACTTGAGATTCCGCTACGAAAGTCTCCGCCACTAGAAACTCTGCAACTAGCAATTCCACAACTAGAAACTCCACAACTAGAAACTCCACAACTAGAGACTCCACAACTAGAAACTCCACAACTAGAGACTGCCAACTAGAGACTCTGCAACTAGAAACTCCAAAGCTAGAAACTCCACAGCTAGAAACTCCGCAACTAGAAACTCCACAACTAGAACCTCCACAACTAGAAACTCCACAACTTGAGACTTTGCAACTAGAAACTCGGCAACTAGAAACTCAACAGCTAGAAACTCCGCAACTAGAAACTCCACAACTAGAAACTCCACAACTTGAAACACCACAACTAGAAACTACGCCACTAGAAACTCTGCAACTAGAAACTGCACAGCTAGAGCGCCCGCAACTAGAAACTCTGGAACTAGAAACTCCACAGCTAGAACGTCCGCAACTAGAAACTCTGCAACTAGAAACTCCCCAACTAGAAACTCCACAGCTAGAAAGTTCCCAACTAGAAGCTCCACAACTAGGATCTCCACAGCAAGAGACTCCACAACTAGAGACTGCACATCTAGAGACTCCGCCACTAGAAACTCAACAGCTAGAAACTCCGCAACTAGAAACTCCACAACTAGAAACTTTACAACTAGAAACTCCATAACTAGACACTTCGCAACTAGAAACTCCACAACTAGAGACTCCACAACTTGAAAATTCTGCAACTAGAAACTCCACCACTAGACACTCTACAACTTGAGACTCCGACGCGAAAGACTCCGCAACTAGAAACTCTGCAACTAGAAACTGCACAACTAGAAACTCCACAACTAGAAACTCCACAACTAGAGACTCCACAACTAGAAAACTCCGCAACTAGAAACTCCACGACTAGACACTCCACAACTTGAGACTCCGCAACGACAGGCTCCGCAACTAGAAACTCTGCAACTAGAAACTCCGCAACTAGAAACTCCACAGCTCGAAACTTGCAACTAGAAACTCTGCAACTAGAAACTCCGCAACTAGAAACTCCACAACTAGAGTCTCCACAACTATAAACTCCGCAACTAGAGACTCCACAACTAGAAAACTCTGCAACTCGAAACTCCACGACTAGACACTCTACAACTTGAGACTCCGCAACGAAAGTCTCCGCAACTAGAAACTCTGCAAGTAGCAATTCCACAACTAGAAACTCCACAACTAGAAACTCCACAAATAGAGACTCCACAACTGGAAAACTTCGCAACTAGAAACTCCACCACCAGACACTCCGCAACCAGAAACTCCGCAACTAGAAACTCTACAACTAGAAATTCCACAACTGGAGACTCCACAAAAAGAAAACTCCGCAACTAGAAACTCCACGATTAGACACTCCACAACTTGAGACTCCGCAACGACAGATTCCGCAACTAGAAACTCCACAACTAGAAACTCCACAACTAGAGTCTCCAGAACTAGAAACTCCACAACTAGAAACTCCGCTACTAGAAACTCCACAACTAGAGACTGCACAACTAGAGACTCCGCAAGTAGAAACTCCACAGCTAGAAACTCCGCAACTAGAAACTCCACAACTAGAGACTCCGCAACTAGAAACTCCACAACTTGAAACTCTGCAACTCGAAACTCTGCAACAAGAAAATCCACAACTATAAACTTAAGTAGAAACTCCCCAACTAGAAACTACACAACTTGAAACTCCGCAACTAGAAACTCCGCAACTAGAAAATCCACAACTAGAAACTTCAAAACTAGAAACTCTACAACTTGAAACTCCACAACTAGAAACTCAACAACTAGAAACTCCACACCTAGAAACTCCAACTACAAACTCCACAACTTCAAACACCGCAACTAGATACTCCACAACTAGAAACTCCACAATTAGAAACTCCGCAACTAGAAACTCCACAACTCGAGACTCCATAACTAGGAACTCCACAACTAGAAACTCCACAACCAGAAACTCAACAATTAGAGACTCCACAACTAGAAACTCTGCAACTAAAAACTCCACAACTAGAAACTCCACAACTAGAAACTCCACAACTAAAATCTTCACAACTAGAAACTCCGCAACTAAAACTCCACAACTAGAAACTCTACAACCAGAAACTATGCAACTAGAAACTCTGCCACTAGAAACTCCACAGCTAGAACGTCCGCAACTAGAAACTCTGCAACTAAAAACTCCGCAACAAGAAACTCCACAACTAGAAACTCCACAACTAGTGACTCCACAACTAGAAACTCCGCAACTAGAAACTCCACGACTAGAAACTTTACAACTAGACACTCCATAACTAGACACTTCGCAACAAGAAACTCCACAACTAGAGACTCCACAACTAGAAAACTCTCCAACTTTAAACTCCGCAACTAGAAACTCCACAACTTGAGACTCTATAACTAGGAACTCCACAACTAGAAACTCCACAACTACAGACTCCACAACTACAAACTCCACAACTAGAAACTCCAACACCAGAAACTCCGCAACTAGAAACTCCACAACTAGAAACTCCACAACTAGAAATTCCACAACAAGAGACTCAACAGTTAGAGACTCCACAACTAGAAACTCTGCAACTAAAAACTCCACAACTATAAACTCCACAACTAGAAGCTCAACACTAGAATCTTCACAACTAGAAACTCCGCAACTAAAAACTCCACAACTAGAAACTCTACAACTAGAAACTATACAACTAGAAACTCTGCAATTAGAAACTCCACAGCTAGAACGTCCGCAACTAGAAACTCTGCAACTAGAAACTCCACAACTAGAAACTCCACAAATAGAGACTCCACAACTGGAAAACTTCGCAACTAGAAACTCCACCACCAGACACTCCGCAACCAGAAACTCCGCAACTAGAAACTCTACAACTAGAAATTCCACAACTGGAGACTCCACAAAAAGAAAACTCCGCAACTAGAAACTCCACGATTAGACACTCCACAACTTGAGACTCCGCAACGACAGATTCCGCAACTAGAAACTCCACAACTAGAAACTCCACAACTAGAGTCTCCAGAACTAGAAACTCCACAACTAGAAACTCCGCTACTAGAAACTCCACAACTAGAGACTGCACAACTAGAGACTCCGCCACTAGAAACTCCACAGCTAGAAACTCCGCAACTAGAAACTCCACAACTAGAGACTCCGCAACTAGAAACTCCACAACTTGAAACTCTGCAACTCGAAACTCTGCAACAAGAAAATCCACAACTATAAACTTAAGTAGAAACTCCCCAACTAGAAACTACACAACTTGAAACTCCGCAACTAGAAACTCCGCAACTAGAAAATCCACAACTAGAAACTTCAAAACTAGAAACTCTACAACTTGAAACTCCACAACTAGAAACTCAACAACTAGAAACTCCACACTTAGAAACTCCAACTACAAACTCCACAACTTCAAACACCGCAACTTGATACTCCACAACTAGAAACTCCACAATTAGAAACTCCGCAACTAGAAACTCCACAACTCGAGACTCCATAACTAGGAACTCCACAACTAGAAACTCCACAACCAGAAACTCAACAATTAGAGACTCCACAACTAGAAACTCTGCAACTAAAAACTCCACAACTAGAAACTCCACAACTAGAAACTCCACAACTAAAATCTTCACAACTAGAAACTCCGCAACTAAAACTCCACAACTAGAAACTCTACAACCAGAAACTATGCAACTAGAAACTCTGCCACTAGAAACTCCACAACTAGAAACTCCACAACTAGAAACTTCACAATTCGAAACTCTACAACAAGAAACTCCACAACTAGAAACTCCACAACTAGTGACTCCACAACTAGAAACTCCGCAACTAGAAACTCCACGACTAGAAACTTTACAACTAGACACTCCATAACTAGACACTTCGCAACTAGAAACTCCACAACTAGAGACTCCACAACTAGAAAACTCTGCAACTAGAAACTCCGCAACTAGAAACTCCACAACTTGAGACTCTATAACTAGGAACTCCACAACTAGAAACTCCACAACTACAGACTCCACAACTACAAACTCCACAACTAGAAACTCCAACACCAGAAACTCCGCAACTAGAAACGCCACAACTAGAAATTCCACAACAAGAGACTCAACAATTAGAGACTCCACAACTAGAAACTCTGCAACTAAAAACTCCACAACTATAAACTCCACAACTAGAAGCTCAACACTAGAATCTTCACAACTAGAAACTCCGCAACTAAAAACTCCACAACTAGAAACTCTACAACTAGAAACTATACAACTAGAAACTCTGCAATTAGAAACTCCACAGCTAGAACGTCCGCAACTAGAAACTCTGCAACTAGAAACTCCGCAACAAGAAACTCCACAACTAGAAACTCCACAACTAGAGACTCCACAACTAGAAAACTCCGCAACTAGAAATTCCACGACTAGACACTTTACAACTTGAGACTCCGCTACGAAAGTCTCCGCAACTAGAAACTCTGCAACTAGCAATTCCACAACTAGAAACTCCACAAATAGAAACTCCACAACTAGAGACTCCACAACTAGAAAACTTCGCAACTAGAAACTCCACGACTAGACACTCCACAACTTGAGACTCCGCAACGACAGGCTCCGCAACTAGAAACTCTGCAAATAGAAACTACGCAAGTAGAAACTCCACCGCTAGAAACTCCACAACTAGAAACTCCACAACTAGAGACTGCCAACTAGAGACTGTGCAACTAGAAACTCCACAGCTAGAAACTCCGCAACTAAAAACTCCGCAACTAGAAACTCCACAACTAGAAACTCCACAACTAGAAACTCCACAACTTGAGACTTTGCAACTAGAAACTCGGCAACTAGAAACTCAACAACTAGAAACTCCACAACTAGAAACTCCACAAATAGAAACTCCACAACTTGAAACACCACAACCAGATACTCCACAACTACAAATTCCACAACTACAGACTCCACAAATAGAAACTCCAGAACTAGAAACTCCACCACCAGACACTCCGCAACTAGAAACTCCGCAACTAGAAACTCTACAACTAGAAATTCCACAACTGGAGACTCCACAAAAAGAAAACTCCTCAACTAGAAACTCCACGATTAGACACTCCTCAACTTGAGGCTCCGCAACGACAGATTCCACAACTAGAAACTCCGCAACTAGAAACTTCCAACTAGAAACTCAAAAGCTAGAAACTCCGCAACTTGAAACTCCACAACTAGAGTCTCCACAACTAGAAACTCCACAACTAGAAACTCCGCAACTAGAAACTCCACAACTAGAGACTGCACAACTAGAGACTCCGCAACTAGAAACTCAACAGCTAGAAACTCCGCAACTAGAAACTCCACAACTAGAGACTCCGCAACTAGAAACTCCACAACTTGAAACTCTGCAACTCGAAACTCTGCAACAAGAAAATCCACAACTATAAACTTAAGTAGAAACTCGCCAACTAAAACTACACAACTTGAAACTCCGCTACTAGAAACTCCGCAACTAGAAAATCCACAACTAGAAACTTCAAAACTAGAAACTCTACAACAAGAAACTCCACAACTTGAAACTCCACAACTAGAAACTCCACAACTAGAGACTGCACAACTTGAGACTTCGCAACTAGAAACTCGGCCACTAGAAACTCAACAACTAGAAACTCCACGACTAGACACTCTACAACTTGAGACTCCGCAACGAAAGTCTCCGCAACTAGAAACTCTGCAACTAGCAATTCCACAACTAGAAACTCCACAACTAGAAACTCCACAACTAGAGACTCCACAACTGGAAAACTTCGCAACTAGAAACTCCACCACCAGACACTCCGCAACCAGAAACTCCGCAACTAGAAACTCTACAACTAGAAATTCCACAACTGGAGACTCCACAAAAAGAAAACTCCGCAACTAGAAACTCCACGATTAGACACTCCACAACTTGAGACTCCGCAACGACAGATTCCGCAACTAGAAACTCCGGAACTAGAAACTTCCAACTTGAAACTAAAAAGCTAGAAACTCCACAACTAGAAACTCCACAACTAGAGTCTCCAGAACTAGAGACTGCACAACTAGAGACTCCACAACTAGAAACTCCACAGCTAGAAACTCCGCAACTAGAAACTCCACAACTAGAGACTCCGCAACTAGAAACTCCACAACTTGAAACTCTGCAACTCGAAACTCTGCAACAAGAAAATCCACAACTATAAACTTAAGTAGAAACTCCCCAACTAGAAACTACACAACTTGAAACTCCGCAACTAGAAACTCCGCAACTAGAAAATCCACAACTAGAAACTTCAAAACTAGAAACTCTATAACTTGAAACTCCACAACTAGAAACTCAACAACTAGAAACTCCACACCTAGAAACTCCAACTACAAACTCCACAACTTCAAACACAGCAACTAGATACTCCACAACTACAAATTCCACAACTAGAAACTCCACAATTAGAAACTCCGCAACTAGAAACTCCACAACTCGAGACTCCATAACTAGGAACTCCACAACTAGAAACTCCACAACTACAGACTCTACAACTACAAACTCCACAACAAGAAACTCCACAACCAGAAACTCAACAATTAGAGACTCCACAACTAGAAACTCTGCAACTAAAAACTCCACAACTAGAAACTCCACAACTAGAAACTCCACAACTAGAATCTTCACAACTAGAAACTCCGCAACTAAAACTCCACAACTAGAAACTCTACAACTAGAAACTATGCAACTAGAAACTCTGCCACTAGAAACTCCACAGCTAGAACGTCCGCAACTAGAAACTCTGCAACTAAAAACTTCGCAACAAGAAACTCCACAACTAGAAACTCCACAACTACAGACTCCACAACTACAAACTCCACAACTAGAAACTCCAACACCAGAAACTCCGCAACTAGAAACTCCACAACTAGAAACTCCACAACTAGAAATTCCACAACAAGAGACTCAACAGTTAGAGACTCCACAACTAGAAACTCTGCAACTAAAAACTCCACAACTATAAACTCCACAACTAGAAGCTCAACACTAGAATCTTCACAACTAGAAACTCCGCAACTAAAAACTCCACAACTAGAAACTCTACAACTAGAAACTATACAACTAGAAACTCTGCAATTAGAAACTCCACAGCTAGAACGTCCGCAACTAGAAACTCTGCAACTAGAAACTCCACAACTAGAAACTCCACAACTAGAAACTCCACAAATAGAGACTCCACAACTGGAAAACTTCGCAACTAGAAACTCCACCACCAGACACTCCGCAACCAGAAACTCCGCAACTAGAAACTCTACAACTAGAAATTCCACAACTGGAGACTCCACAAAAAGAAAACTCCGCAACTAGAAACTCCACGATTAGACACTCCACAACTTGAGACTCCGCAACGACAGATTCCGCAACTAGAAACTCCACAACTAGAAACTCCACAACTAGAGTCTCCAGAACTAGAAACTCCACAACTAGAAACTCCGCTACTAGAAACTCCACAACTAGAGACTGCACAACTAGAGACTCCGCCACTAGAAACTCCACAGCTAGAAACTCCGCAACTAGAAACTCCACAACTAGAGACTCCGCAACTAGAAACTCCACAACTTGAAACTCTGCAACTCGAAACTCTGCAACAAGAAAATCCACAACTATAAACTTAAGTAGAAACTCCCCAACTAGAAACTACACAACTTGAAACTCCGCAACTAGAAACTCCGCAACTAGAAAATCCACAACTAGAAACTTCAAAACTAGAAACTCTACAACTTGAAACTCCACAACTAGAAACTCAACAACTAGAAACTCCACACTTAGAAACTCCAACTACAAACTCCACAACTTCAAACACCGCAACTTGATACTCCACAACTAGAAACTCCACAATTAGAAACTCCGCAACTAGAAACTCCACAACTCGAGACTCCATAACTAGGAACTCCACAACTAGAAACTCCACAACCAGAAACTCAACAATTAGAGACTCCACAACTAGAAACTCTGCAACTAAAAACTCCACAACTAGAAACTCCACAACTAGAAACTCCACAACTAAAATCTTCACAACTAGAAACTCCGCAACTAAAACTCCACAACTAGAAACTCTACAACCAGAAACTATGCAACTAGAAACTCTGCCACTAGAAACTCCACAACTAGAAACTCCACAACTAGAAACTTCACAATTCGAAACTCTACAACAAGAAACTCCACAACTAGAAACTCCACAACTAGTGACTCCACAACTAGAAACTCCGCAACTAGAAACTCCACGACTAGAAACTTTACAACTAGACACTCCATAACTAGACACTTCGCAACTAGAAACTCCACAACTAGAGACTCCACAACTAGAAAACTCTGCAACTAGAAACTCCGCAACTAGAAACTCCACAACTTGAGACTCTATAACTAGGAACTCCACAACTAGAAACTCCACAACTACAGACTCCACAACTACAAACTCCACAACTAGAAACTCCAACACCAGAAACTCCGCAACTAGAAACTCCACAACTAGAAATTCCACAACAAGAGACTCAACAATTAGAGACTCCACAACTAGAAACTCTGCAACTAAAAACTCCACAACTATAAACTCCACAACTAGAAGCTCAACACTAGAATCTTCACAACTAGAAACTCCGCAACTAAAAACTCCACAACTAGAAACTCTACAACTAGAAACTATACAACTAGAAACTCTGCAATTAGAAACTCCACAGCTAGAACGTCCGCAACTAGAAACTCTGCAACTAGAAACTCCGCAACAAGAAACTCCACAACTAGAAACTCCACAACTAGAGACTCCACAACTAGAAAACTCCGCAACTAGAAATTCCACGACTAGACACTTTACAACTTGAGACTCCGCTACGAAAGTCTCCGCAACTAGAAACTCTGCAACTAGCAATTCCACAACTAGAAACTCCACAAATAGAAACTCCACAACTAGAGACTCCACAACTAGAAAACTTCGCAACTAGAAACTCCACAGCTAGAAACTCCGCAACTAAAAACTCCGCAACTAGAAACTCCACAACTAGAAACTCCACAACTAGAAACTCCACAACTTGAGACTTTGCAACTAGAAACTCGGCAGCTAGAAACTCAACAACTAGAAACTCCACAACTAGAAACTCCACAAATAGAAACTCCACAACTTGAAACACCACAACCAGATACTCCACAACTACAAATTCCACAACTACAGACTCCACAAATAGAAACTCCAGAACTAGAAACTCCACCACCAGACACTCCGCAACTAGAAACTCCGCAACTAGAAACTCTACAACTAGAAATTCCACAACTGGAGACTCCACAAAAAGAAAACTCCTCAACTAGAAACTCCACGATTAGACACTCCTCAACTTGAGGCTCCGCAACGACAGATTCCACAACTAGAAACTCCGCAACTAGAAACTTCCAACTAGAAACTCAAAAGCTAGAAACTCCGCAACTTGAAACTCCACAACTAGAGTCTCCACAACTAGAAACTCCACAACTAGAAACTCCGCAACTAGAAACTCCACAACTAGAGACTGCACAACTAGAGACTCCGCAACTAGAAACTCAACAGCTAGAAACTCCGCAACTAGAAACTCCACAACTAGAGACTCCGCAACTAGAAACTCCACAACTTGAAACTCTGCAACTCGAAACTCTGCAACAAGAAAATCCACAACTATAAACTTAAGTAGAAACTCGCCAACTAAAACTACACAACTTGAAACTCCGCTACTAGAAACTCCGCAACTAGAAAATCCACAACTAGAAACTTCAAAACTAGAAACTCTACAACAAGAAACTCCACAACTTGAAACTCCACAACTAGAAACTCCACAACTAGAGACTGCACAACTTGAGACTTCGCAACTAGAAACTCGGCCACTAGAAACTCAACAACTAGAAACTCCACGACTAGACACTCTACAACTTGAGACTCCGCAACGAAAGTCTCCGCAACTAGAAACTCTGCAACTAGCAATTCCACAACTAGAAACTCCACAACTAGAAACTCCACAACTAGAGACTCCACAACTGGAAAACTTCGCAACTAGAAACTCCACCACCAGACAATCCGCAACCAGAAACTCCGCAACTAGAAACTCTACAACTAGAAATTCCACAACTGGAGACTCCACAAAAAGAAAACTCCGCAACTAGAAACTCCACGATTAGACACTCCACAACTTGAGACTCCGCAACGACAGATTCCGCAACTAGAAACTCCGGAACTAGAAACTTCCAACTTGAAACTAAAAAGCTAGAAACTCCACAACTAGAAACTCCACAACTAGAGTCTCCAGAACTAGAGACTGCACAACTAGAGACTCCACAACTAGAAACTCCACAGCTAGAAACTCCGCAACTAGAAACTCCACAACTAGAGACTCCGCAACTAGAAACTCCACAACTTGAAACTCTGCAACTCGAAACTCTGCAACAAGAAAATCCACAACTATAAACTTAAGTAGAAACTCCCCAACTAGAAACTACACAACTTGAAACTCCGCAACTAGAAACTCCGCAACTAGAAAATCCACAACTAGAAACTTCAAAACTAGAAACTCTATAACTTGAAACTCCACAACTAGAAACTCAACAACTAGAAACTCCACACCTAGAAACTCCAACTACAAACTCCACAACTTCAAACACAGCAACTAGATACTCCACAACTACAAATTCCACAACTAGAAACTCCACAATTAGAAACTCCGCAACTAGAAACTCCACAACTCGAGACTCCATAACTAGGAACTCCACAACTAGAAACTCCACAACTACAGACTCTACAACTACAAACTCCACAACAAGAAACTCCACAACCAGAAACTCAACAATTAGAGACTCCACAACTAGAAACTCTGCAACTAAAAACTCCACAACTAGAAACTCCACAACTAGAAACTCCACAACTAGAATCTTCACAACTAGAAACTCCGCAACTAAAACTCCACAACTAGAAACTCTACAACTAGAAACTATGCAACTAGAAACTCTGCCACTAGAAACTCCACAGCTAGAACGTCCGCAACTAGAAACTCTGCAACTAAAAACTTCGCAACAAGAAACTCCACAACTAGAAACTCCACAACTAGTGACTCAACTAGAAAACTCTGCAACTCGAAATTCCACGACTAGACACTCTACAACTTGAGACTCCGCTACGAAAGTCTCCGCAACTAGAAACTCTGCAACTAGCAATTCCACAACTAGAAACTCCACAACTACAAACTCCACAACTAGAGACTCCACAACCAGAAACTCCACAACTAGAGACTGCCAACTAGAGACTCTGCAACTAGAAACTCCAAAGCTAGAAACTCCACAGCTAGAAACTCCGCAACTAGAAACTCCACAACTAGAACCTCCACAACTAGAAACTCCACAACTTGAGACTTTGCAACTAGAAACTCGGCAACTAGAAACTCAACAGCTAGAAACCCCGCAACTAGAAACTCCACAACTAGAAACTCCACAACTTGAAACACCACAACTAGAAACTACGCCACTAGAAACTCTGCAACTAGAAACTGCACAGCTAGAGCTCCCGCAACTAGAAACTCTGGAACTAGAAACTCCACAGCTAGAACGTCCGCAACTAGAAACTCTGCAACTAGAAACTCCCCAACTAGAAACTCCACAGCTAGAAAGTTCCCAACTAGAAGCTCCACAACTAGGATCTCCACAGCAAGAGACTCCACAACTAGAGACTGCACATCTAGAGACTCCGCCACTAGAAACTCAACAGCTACAAACTCCGCAACTAGAAACTCCACAACTAGAAACTTTACAACTAGAAACTCCATAACTAGACACTTCGCAACTAGAAACTCCACAACTAGAGACTCCACAACTAGAAAATTCTGCAACTAGAAACTCCACCACTAGACACTCTACAACTTGAGACTCCGCTACGAAAGTCTCCGCAACTAGAAACTCTGCAACTAGCAATTCCACAACTAGAAACTCCACAACTAGAAACTCCACAACTAGAGCCTCCACAACTAGAGACTGCCAACTAGAGACTGTGCAACTAGAAACTCCACAGCTAGAAACTCCGCAACTAGAAACTCCGCAACTAGAAACTCCACAACTAGAAACTCCACAACTAGAAACTCCACAACTTGAGACTTTGCAACTAGAAACTCGGCAACAAGAAACTCAACAACTAGAAACTCCACAACTAGAAACTCCACAAATGGAAACTCCACAACTTGAAACACCACAACCAGATACTCCACAACTACAAATTCCACAACTACAGACTCCACAAATAGAAACTCCAGAACTAGAAACTCCACCACCAGACACTCCGCAACTAGAAACTCCGCAACTAGAAACTCTACAACTAGAAATTCCACAACTGGAGACTCCACAAAAAGAAAACTCCTTAACTAGAAACTCCACGATTAGACACTCCACAACTTGAGGCTGCGCAACGACAGATTCCGCAACTACAAACTCCGCAACTAGAAACTTCCAACTAGAAACTCAAAAGCTAGAAAGTCCACAACTAGAAACTCCACAACTAGAGTCTCCACAACTAGAAACTCCACAACTAGAAACTCCGCAACTAGAAACTCCCCAACTAGAGACTGCACAACTAGAGTCTCCGCAACTAGAAACTCAACAGCTAGAAACTCCGCAACTAGAAACTCCACAACTAGAGACTCCGCAACTAGAAACTCCACAACTTGAAACTCTGCAACTTGAAACTCTGCAACAAGAAAATCCACAACTATAAACTTAAGTAGAAACTCCCCAACTAAAACTACACAACTTGAAACTCCGCTACTAGAAACTCCGCAACTAGAAAATCCACAACTAGAAACTTCAAAACTAGAAACTCTACAACAAGAAACTCCACAACTTGAAACTCCACAACTAGAAACTCCACAACTAGAGACTGCACAACTTGAGGCTTCGCAACTAGAAACTCGGACACTAGAAACTCAGCAACTAGAAACTCCACGACTAGACACTCTACAACTTGAGACTCCGCAACGAAAGTCACCGCAACTAGAAACTCTGCAACTAGCAATTCCACAACTAGAAACTCCACAACTAGAAACTCCACAACTAGAGTCTCCAGAACTAGAAACTCCACAGCTAGAAACTCCGCAACTAGAAACTCCACAACTAGAGACTGCACAACTAGAGACTCCGCAACTAGAAACTCCACAGCTAGAAACATCGCAACTAGAAACTCCACATCTAGAGACTCCGCAACTCGAAACTCTGCAACAAGAAAATCCACAACTATAAACTTAAGTAGAAACTCCCCAACTAGAAACTACACAACTTGAAACTCCGCAACTAGAAACTCCGCAAGTAGAAAATCCACAACTAGAAACTTCAAAACTAGAAACTCTACAACTTGAAACTCCACAACTAGAAACTCAACAACTAGAAACTCCACACCTAGAAACTCCAACTACAAACTCCACAACTTCAAACACAGCAACTAGATACTCCACATTTACAAATTCCACAACTAGAAACTCCACAATTAGAAACTCCGCAACTAGAAACTCCACAACTCGAGACTCCATAACTAGGAACTCCACAACTAGAAACTCCACAACTACAGACTCTACAACTACAAACTCCACAACTAGAAACTCCACAACCAGAAACTCAACAATTAGAGACTCCACAACTAGAAACTCTGCAACTAAAAACTCCACAACTAGAAACTCCACAACTAGAAACTCCACAACTAGAATCTTCACAACTAGAAACTCCGCAACTAAAACTCCACAACTAGAAACTCTACAACTGGAAACTATGCAACTAGAAACTCTGCCACTAGAAACTCCACAGCTAGAACGTCCGCAACTAGAAACTCTGCAACTAAAAACTTCGCAACAAGAAACTCCACAACTAGAAACTCCACAACTAGTGACTCAACTAGAAAACTCTGCAACTCGAAATTCCACGACTAGACACTCTACAACTTGAGACTCCGCTACGAAAGTCTCCGCAACTAGAAACTCTGATACTAGCGATTCCACAACTAGAAACTCCACAACTACAAACTCCACAACTAGAGACTCCACAACTAGAAACTCCACAACTAGAGACAGCCAACTAGAGACTCTGCAACTAGAAACTCCAAAGCTAGAAACTCCACAGCTAGAAACTCCGCAACTAGAAACTCCACAACTAGAACCTCCACAACTAGAAACTCCACAACTTGAGACTTTGCAACTAGAAACTCGGCAACTAGAAACTCAACAGCTAGAAACCCCGCAACTAGAAACTCCACAACTAGAAACTCCACAACTTGAAACACCACAACTAGAAACTACGCCACTAGAAACTCTGCAACTAGAAACTGCACAGCTAGAGCGCCCGCAACTAGAAACTCTGGAACTAGAAACTCCCCAGCTAGAACGTCCGCAACTAGAAACTCTGCAACTAGAAACTCCCCAACTAGAAACTCCACAGCTAGAAAGTTCCCAACTAGAAGCTCCACAACTAGGATCTCCACAGCAAGAGACTCCACAACTAGAGACTGCACATCTAGAGACTCCGCCACTAGAAACTCAACAGCTACAAACTCCGCAACTAGAAACTCCACAACTAGAAACTTTACAACTAGAAACTCCATAACTAGACACTTCGCAACTAGAAACTCCACAACTAGAGACTCCACAACTAGAAAATTCTGCAACTAGAAACTCCACCACTAGACACTCTACAACTTGAGACTCCGCTACGAAAGTCTCCGCAACTAGAAACTCTGCAACTAGCAATTCCACAACTAGAAACTCCACAACTAGAAACTCCACAACTAGAGCCTCCACAACTAGAGACTGCCAACTAGAGACTGTGCAACTAGAAACTCCACAGCTAGAAACTCCGCAACTAGAAACTCCGCAACTAGAAACTCCACAACTAGAAACTCCACAACTAGAAACTCCACAACTTGAGACTTTGCAACTAGAAACTCGGCAACAAGAAACTCAACAACTAGAAACTCCACAACTAGAAACTCCACAAATAGAAACTCCACAACTTGAAACACCACAACCAGATACTCCACAACTACAAATTCCACAACTACAGACTCCACAAATAGAAACTCCAGAACTAGAAACTCCACCACCAGACACTCCGCAACTAGAAACTCCGCAACTAGAAACTCTACAACTAGAAATTCCACAACTGGAGACTCCACAAAAAGAAAACTCCTTAACTAGAAACTCCACGATTAGACACTCCACAACTTGAGGCTGCGCAACGACAGATTCCGCAACTACAAACTCCGCAACTAGAAACTTCCAACTAGAAACTCAAAAGCTAGAAAGTCCACAACTAGAAACTCCACAACTAGAGTCTCCACAACTAGAAACTCCACAACTAGAAACTCCGCAACTAGAAACTCCACAACTAGAGACTGCACAACTAGAGTCTCCGCAACTAGAAACTCAACAGCTAGAAACTCCGCAACTAGAAACTCCACAACTAGAGACTCCGCAACTAGAAACTCCACAACTTGAAACTCTGCAATTTGAAACTCTGCAACAAGAAAATCCACAACTATAAACTTAAGTAGAAACTCCCCAACTAAAACTACACAACTTGAAACTCCGCTACTAGAAACTCCGCAACTAGAAAATCCACAACTAGAAACTTCAAAACTAGAAACTCTACAACAAGAAACTCCACAACTTGAAACTCCACAACTAGAAACTCCACAACTAGAGACTGCACAACTTGAGGCTTCGCAACTAGAAACTCGGACACTAGAAACTCAGCAACTAGAAACTCCACGACTAGACACTCTACAACTTGAGACTCCGCAACGAAAGTCACCGCAACTAGAAACTCTGCAACTAGCAATTCCACAACTAGAAACTCCACAACTAGAAACTCCACAACTAGAGTCTCCAGAACTAGAAACTCCACAGCTAGAAACTCCGCAACTAGAAACTCCACAACTAGAGACTGCACAACTAGAGACTCCGCAACTAGAAACTCCACAGTTAGAAACATCGCAACTAGAAACTCCACAACTAGAGACTCCGCAACTCGAAACTCTGCAACAAGAAAATCCACAACTATAAACTTAAGTAGAAACTCCCCAACTAGAAACTACACAACTTGAAACTCCGCAACTAGAAACTCCGCAAGTAGAAAATCCACAACTAGAAACTTCAAAACTAGAAACTCTACAACTTGAAACTCCACAACTAGAAACTCAACAACTAGAAACTCCACACCTAGAAACTCCAACTACAAACTCCACAACTTCAAACACAGCAACTAGATACTCCACATTTACAAATTCCACAACTAGAAACTCCACAATTAGAAACTCCGCAACTAGAAACTCCACAACTCGAGACTCCATAACTAGGAACTCCACAACTAGAAACTCCACAACTACAGACTCTACAACTACAAACTCCACAACTAGAAACTCCACAACCAGAAACTCAACAATTAGAGACTCCACAACTAGAAACTCTGCAACTAAAAACTCCACAACTAGAAACTCCACAACTAGAAACTCCACAACTAGAATCTTCACAACTAGAAACTCCGCAACTAAAACTCCACAACTAGAAACTCTACAACTGGAAACTATGCAACTAGAAACTCTGCCACTAGAAACTCCACAGCTAGAACGTCCGCAACTAGAAACTCTGCAACTAAAAACTTCGCAACAAGAAACTCCACAACTAGAAACTCCACAACTAGTGACTCAACTAGAAAACTCTGCAACTCGAAATTCCACGACTAGACACTCTACAACTTGAGACTCCGCTACGAAAGTCTCCGCAACTAGAAACTCTGATACTATCGATTCCACAACTAGAAACTCCACAACTACAAACTCCACAACTAGAGACTCCACAACTAGAAACTCCACAACTAGAGACAGCCAACTAGAGACTCTGCAACTAGAAACTCCAAAGCTAGAAACTCCACAGCTAGAAACTCCGCAACTAGAAACTCCACAACTAGAACCTCCACAACTAGAAACTCCACAACTTGAGACTTTGCAACTAGAAACTCGGCAACTAGAAACTCAACAGCTAGAAACCCCGCAGCTAGAAACTCCACAACTAGAAACTTCACAACTTGAAACACCACAACTAGAAACTACGCCACTAGAAACTCTGCAACTAGAAACTGCACAGCTAGAGCACCCGCAACTAGAAACTCTGGAACTAGAAACTCCACAGCTAGAACGTCCGCAACTAGAAACTCTGCAACTAGAAACTCCCCAACTAGAAACTCCACAGCTAGAAAGTTCCCAACTAGAAGCTCCACAACTAGGATATCCACAGCAAGAGACTCCACAACTAGAGACTGCACATCTAGAGACTCCGCCACTAGAAACTCAACAGCTACAAACTCCGCAACTAGAAACTCCACAACTAGAAACTTTACAACTAGAAACTCGATACCTAGACACTTCGCAACTAGAAACTCCACAACTAGAGACTCCACAACTAGAAAATCCTGCAACTAGAAACTCCACCACTAGACACTCTACAACTTGAGACTCCGCTACGAAAGTCTCCGCAACTAGAAACTCTGCAATTAGCAATTCCACAACTAGAAACTCCACAACTAGAAACTCCACAACTAGAGACTCCACAACTAGAGACTGCCAACTAGAGACTGTGCAACTAGAAACTCCACAGCTAGAAACTCCGCAACTAGAAACTCCGCAACTAGAAACTCCACAACTAGAAACTCCACAACTAGAAACTCCACAACTTGAGACTTTGCAACTAGAAACTCGGCAACAAGAAACTAAACAACTAGAAACTCCACAACTAGAAACTCCACAAATAGAAACTCCACAACTTGAAACACCACAACCAGATACTCCACAACTACAAATTCCACAACTACAGACTCCACAAATGGAAACTCCAGAACTAGAAACTCCACCACCAGACACTCCGCAACTAGAAACTCCGCATCTAGAAACTCTCCAACTAGAAATTCCACAACTGGAGACTCCACAAAAAGAAAACTCCTTAACTAGAAACTCCACGATTAGACACTCCACAACTTGAGGCTGCGCAACGACAGATTCCGCAACTAGAAACTCCGCAACTAGAAACTTCCAACTAGAAACTCAAAAGCTAGAAACTCCACAACTAGAAACTCCACAACTAGAGTCTCCACAACTAGAAACTCCACAACTAGAAACTCCGCAACTAGAAACTCCACAACTAGAGACTGCACAACTAGAGTCTCCGCAACTAGAAACTCAACAGCTAGAAACTCCGCAACTAGAAACTCCACAACTAGAGACTCCGCAACTTGAAACTCCACAACTAGAAACTCAACAACTAGAAGCTCCACACCTAGAAACTCCAACTACAAACTCCACAACTTCAAACACAGCAACTAGATACTCCACAACTACAAATTCCACAACTAGAAACTCCACAATTAGAAACTCCGCAACTAGAAACTCCACAACTCGAGACTCCATAACTAGGAACTCCACAACTAGAAACTCCACAACTACAGACTCCACAACTAGAAACTCTGCAACTAAAAACTCCACAACTAGAAACTCTACAACTAGAAACTATGCAACTAGAAACTCTGCCACTAGAAACTCCACAGCTAGAACGTCCGCAACTAGAAACTCTGCAACTAAAAACTCCGCAACAAGAAACTCCACAACTAGAAACTCCACAACTAGTGACTCCACAACTAGAAAACTCCGCAACTAGAAACTCCACGACTAGAAACTTTACAACTAGACACTCCATAACTAGACACTTCGCAACTAGAAACTCCACAACTAGAGACTCCACAACTAGAAAACTCTGCAACTAGAAACTCCGCAACTAGAAGCTCCACAACTTGAGACTCTATAACTAGGAACTCCACAACTAGAAACTCCACAACTACAGACTCCACAATTACAAACTCCACAACTAGAAACTCCAACACCAGATACTCCGCAACTAGAAAATCCGCAACTAGAAACTCCACAACTAGAAACTCCACAACTAGAAATTCCACAAGAGACTCAACAATTAGAGACTCCACAACTAGAAACTCTGCAACTAAAAACTCCACAACTATAAACTCCACAACTAGAAGCTCAACACTAGAATCTTCACAACTAGAAACTCCGCAACTAAAAACTCCACAACTAGAAACTCTACAACTAGAAACTCTGCAACTAGAAACTCCGCAACTAGAAACTCCACAACTAGAAACTCCAACACTAGAAAACTCCGCAACTAAAAACTCCACGACTAGACAATCCACAACTTGAGACTCTGCAACGACAGGCTCCGCAACTAGAAACTCTGCAAATAGAAACTCCGCATCTAGAAACTCCACAGCTAGAAACTTGCAACTAGAAACTCCACAACTAGAAACTTTACAACTAGAAACTCCATAACTAGACACTTCGCAACTAGAAACTCCACAACTAGAGACTCAACTAGAACACTATGCAACTCGAAATTCCACGACTAGACACTCTACAACTTGCGACTCCGCTACGAAAGTCTCGGCAACTAGAAACACTGCAACTAGCAATTCCACAACTAGAAACTCCACAACTAGAAACTCCACAACTAGAGACTCCACAACTAGAAAACTTCGCAACTAGAAACTCCACGACTAGACACTCCACAACTTGAGACTCCGCAACGACAGGCACCGCAACTAGAAACTCTGCAACTAGAAACTACGCAAGTAGAAACTCCACCGCTAGAAACTCCACAACTAGAAACTCCACAACTAGAGACTGCCAACTAGAGACTGTGCAACTAGAAACTCCACAGCTAGAAACTCCGCAACTAGAAACTCCGCAACTAGAAACTCCACAACTAGAAACTCCACAACTAGAAACTCCACAACTTGAGACTTTGCAACTAAAAAGTCGGCAACTAGAAACTCAACAACTAGAAACTCCACAACTAGAAACTCCACAAATAGAAACTCCACAACTTGAAACACCACAACCAGATACTCCACAACTACAAATTCCACAACTACAGACTCCACAAATAGAAACTCCAGAACTAGAAACTCCACCACCAGACACTCCGCAACTAGAAACTCCGCAACTAGAAACTCTACAACTAGTAATTCCACAACTGGAGACTCCACAAAAAGAAACTCCTCAACTAGGAACTCCACGATTAGACACTCCACAACTTGAGGCTCCGCAACGACAGATTCCGCAACTAGAAACTCCGCAACTAGAAACTTCCAACTAGAAACTCAAAAGCTAGAAACTCCACAACTAGAAACTCCACAACTAGAGTCTGCACAACTAGAAACTCCACAACTAGAAACTCCGCAACTAGAAACTCCACAACTAGAGACTGCACAACTAGAGACTCCGCAACTAGAAACTCCACAGCTAGAAACTCCGCAACTAGAAACTCCACAACTTGAAACTCCACAACTAGAAACTCCACAACTAGAGACTGCACAACTTGAGACTTCGCAACTAGAAACTCGGCCACTAGAAACTCAACAACTAGAAACTCCACGACTCGACACTCTACAACTTGAGACTCCGCAACGAAAGTCACCACAACTAGAAACTCTGCAACTAGCAATTCCACAACTAGAAACTCCACAACTAGAAACTCCACAACTAGAGACTCCACAACTGGAAAACTTCGCAACTAGAAACTCCATCACCAGACACTCCGCAACCAGAAACTCCGCAACTAGAAACTCTACAACTAGAAATTCCACAACTGGAGACTCCACAAAAAGAAAACTCCGCAACTAGAAACTCCACGATTAGACACTCCACAACTTGAAACTCCGCAACGACAGATTCCGCAACTAGAAACTCCGCAACTAGAAACTTCCAACTTGAAACTAAAAAGCTAGAAACTCCACAACTAAAAACTCCACAACTAGAGTCTCCAGAACTAGAAACTCCACAGCTAGAAACTCCGCAACTAGAAACTCCACAACTAGAGACTGCACAACTAGAGACTCCGATACTAGAAACTCCACAGCTAGAAACTCCGCAACTAGAAACTCCACAACTAGAGACTCCGCAACTAGAAACTCCACAACTTGAAACTCTGCAACTCGAAACTCTGCAACAAGAAAATCCACAACTATAAACTTAAGTAGAAACTCCCCAACTAGAAACTACACAACTTGAAACTCCGCAACTAGAAACTCCGCAACTAGAAAATCCACAACTAGAAACTCCAACTACAAACTCCACAACTTCAAACACCGCAACTAGATACTCCACAACTACAAATTCCACAACTAGAAACTCCACAATTAGAAACTCCGCAACTAGAAACTCCACAACTCGAGACTCCATAACTAGGAACTCCACAACTAGAAACTCCACAACTACAGACTCTACAACTACAAACTCCACAACTAGAATCTTCACAACTAGAAACTCCGCAACTAAAACTCCACAACTAGAAACTCTACAACTAGAAACTATGCAACTAGAAACTCTGCCACTAGAAACTCCACAGCTAGAACGTCCGCAACTAGAAACTCTGCAACTAAAAACTCCGCAACAAGAAACTCCACAACTAGAAACTCCACAACTAGTCACTCCACAACTAGAAAACTCCGCAACTAAAAACTCCACGACTAGAAACTTTACAACTAGACACTCCATAACTAGACACTTCGCAACTAGAAACTCCACAACTAGAGACTCCACAACTAGAAAACTCTGCAACTAGAAACTCCTCAACTAGAAACTCCACAACTTGAGACTCTATAACTAGGAACTCCACAACTAGAAACTCCACAACTACAGACTCCACAATTACAAACTCCACAACTAGAAACTCCAACACAAGATACTCCGCAACTAGAAAATCCGCAACTAGAAACTCCACAACTAGAAACTCCACAACTAGAAATTCCACAAGAGACTCAACAATTAGAGACTCCACAACTAGAAACTCTGCAACTAAAAACTCGACAACTATAAACTCCACAACTAGAAGCTCAACACTAGAATCTTCACAACTAGAAACTCCGCAACTAAAAACTCCACAACTAGAAACTCTACAACTAGAAACTATGCAACTAGAAACTCTGCAATTAGAAACTCCACAGCTAGAACGTCCGCAACTAGAAACTCTCCAACTAGAAACTCCGCAACAAGAAACTCCACAACTAGAAACTCCACAACTAGAGACTCCAACACTAGAAAACTCCGCAACTAGAAACTCCACGACTAGACAATCCACAACTTGAGACTCTGCAACGACAGGCTCCGCAAATAGAAACTCTGCAAATAGAAACTCCGCATCTAGAAACTCAACAGCTAGAAACTTGCAACTAGAAACTCCACAACTAGAAACTTTACAACTAGAAACTCCATAACTAGACACTTCGCAACTAGAAACTCCACAACTAGAGACTCAACTAGAACACTCTGCAACTCGAAATTCAACGACTAGACACTCTACAACTTGCGACTCCGCTACGAAAGTCTCCGCAACTAGAAACACTGCAACTAGCAATTCCACAACTAGAAACTCCACAACTAGAAACTCCACAACTAGAGACTCCACAACTAGAAAACTTCGCAACTAGAAACTCCACGACTAGACACTCCACAACTTGAGACTCCGCAACGACAGGCTCGGCAACTAGAAACTCTGCAACTAGAAACTACGCAAGTAGAAACTCCACCGCTAGAAACTCCACAACTAGAAACTCCACAACTAGAGACTGCCAACTAGAGACTGTGCAACTAGAAACTCCACAGCTAGAAACTCCGCAACTAGAAACTCCGCAACTAGAAACTCCACAACTAGAAACTCCACAACTAGAAACTCCACAACTTGAGACTTTGCAACTAAAAACTCGGCAACTAGAAACTCAACAACTAGAAACTCCACAACTAGAAACTCCACAAATAGAAACTCCACAACTTGAAACACCACAACCAGATACTCCACAACTACAAATTCCACAACTACAGACTCCAAAAATAGAAACTCCAGAACTAGAAACTCCACCACCAGACACTCCGCAACTAGAAACTCCGCAACTAGAAACTCTACAACTAGAAATTCCACAACTGGAGACTCCACAAAAAGAAAACTCCTCAACTAGAAACTCCACGATTAGACACTGCTCAACTTGAGGCTCCGCAACGACAGATTCCGCAACTAGAAACTCCGCAACTAAAAACTTCCAACTAGAAACTCAAAAGCTAGAAACTCCACAACTAGAAACTCCACAACTAGAGTCTCCACAACTAGAAACTCCACAACTAGAAACTCCGCAACTAGAAACTCCACAACTAGAGACTGCACAACTAGAGACTCCGCAACTAGAAACTCCACAGCTAGAAACTCCGCAACTAGAAACTCCACAACTAGAGACTCCGCAACTAGAAACTCCCCAACTTGAAACTCTGCAACTCGAAACTCTGCAACAAGAAAATCCACAACTATAAACTTAAGTAGAAACTCCCCAACTAGAAACTACACAACTTGAAACTCCGCTACTAGAAACTCCGCAACTAGAAAATCCACAACTAGAAACTTCAAAACTAGAAACTCTACAACAAGAAACTCCACAACTTGAAACTCCACCACTAGAAACTCCACAACTAGAGACTGCACAACTTGAGACTTCGCAACTAGAAACTCGGCCACTAGAAACTCAACAACTAGAAACTCCACACCTAGAAACTCCAACTACAAACTCCACAACTTTAAACACCGCAACTAGATACTCCACAAATACAAATTCCACAACTAGAAACTCCACAGTTAGAAACTCCGCAACTAGAAACTCCACAACTTGAGACTCCATAACTAGGAACTCCACAACTAGAAACTCCACAACTACAGACTCTACAACTACAAACTCCACAACTAGAAACTCCACAACCAGAAACTCAACAATTAGAGACTCCACAAGTAGAAACTCTGCAACTAAAAACTCCACAACTAGAAACTCTACAACTAGAATCTTCACAACTAGAAACTCCGCAACTAAAACTCCACAACTAGAAACTCTACAACTAGAAACTATGCAACTAGAAACTCTGCAATTAGAAACTCCACAGCTAGAACGTCCGCAACTAGAAACTCTGCAACTAGAAGCTCCGCAACAAGAAACTCCACAACTAGAAACTCCACAACTAGTGACTCCACAACTAGAAAACTCCGTAACTAGAAACTCCACGACTAGAAACTTTACAACTAGAAACTCCATAACTAGACACTTCGCAACTAAAAACTCCACAACTAGAGTCTCCAGAACTAGAAACTCCACAGCTAGAAACTCCGCAACTAGAAACTCCACAACTAGAGACTGCACAACTAGAGACTCCGATACTAGAAACTCCACAGCTAGAAACTCCGCAACTAGAAACTCCACAACTAGAGACTCCGCAACTAGAAACTCCACAACTTGAAACTCTGCAACTCGAAACTCTGCAACAAGAAAATCCACAACTATAAACTTAAGTAGAAACTCCCCAACTAGAAACTACACAACTTGAAACTCCGCAACTAGAAACTCCGCAACTAGAAAATCCACAACTAGAAACTCCAACTACAAACTCCACAACTTCAAACACCGCAACTAGATACTCCACAACTACAAATTCCACAACTAGAAACTCCACAATTAGAAACTCCGCAACTAGAAACTCCACAACTCGAGACTCCATAACTAGGAACTCCACAACTAGAAACTCCACAACTACAGACTCTACAACTACAAACTCCACAACTAGAATCTTCACAACTAGAAACTCCGCAACTAAAACTCCACAACTAGAAACTCTACAACTAGAAACTATGCAACTAGAAACTCTGCCACTAGAAACTCCACAGCTAGAACGTCCGCAACTAGAAACTCTGCAACTAAAAACTCCGCAACAAGAAACTCCACAACTAGAAACTCCACAACTAGTCACTCCACAACTAGAAAACTCCGCAACTAAAAACTGCACGACTAGAAACTTTACAACTAGACACTCCATAACTAGACACTTCGCAACTAGAAACTCCACAACTAGAGACTCCACAACTAGAAAACTCTGCAACTAGAAACTCCTCAACTAGAAACTCCACAACTTGAGACTCTATAACTAGGAACTCCACAACTAGAAACTCCACAACTACAGACTCCACAATTACAAACTCCACAACTAGAAACTCCAACACAAGATACTCCGCAACTAGAAAATCCGCAACTAGAAACTCCACAACTAGAAACTCCACAACTAGAAATTCCACAAGAGACTCAACAATTAGAGACTCCACAACTAGAAACTCTGCAACTAAAAACTCGACAACTATAAACTCCACAACTAGAAGCTCAACACTAGAATCTTCACAACTAGAAACTCCGCAACTAAAAACTCCACAACTAGAAACTCTACAACTAGAAACTATGCAACTAGAAACTCTGCAATTAGAAACTCCACAGCTAGAACGTCCGCAACTAGAAACTCTCCAACTAGAAACTCCGCAACAAGAAACTCCACAACTAGAAACTCCACAACTAGAGACTCCAACACTAGAAAACTCCGCAACTAGAAACTCCACGACTAGACAATCCACAACTTGAGACTCTGCAACGACAGGCTCCGCAAATAGAAACTCTGCAAATAGAAACTCCGCATCTAGAAACTCAACAGCTAGAAACTTGCAACTAGAAACTCCACAACTAGAAACTTTACAACTAGAAACTCCATAACTAGACACTTCGCAACTAGAAACTCCACAACTAGAGACTCAACTAGAACACTCTGCAACTCGAAATTCAACGACTAGACACTCTACAACTTGCGACTCTGCTACGAAAGTCTCCGCAACTAGAAACACTGCAACTAGCAATTCCACAACTAGAAACTCCACAACTAGAAACTCCACAACTAGAGACTCCACAACTAGAAAACTTCGCAACTAGAAACTCCACGACTAGACACTCCACAACTTGAGACTCCGCAACGACAGGCTCGGCAACTAGAAACTCTGCAACTAGAAACTACGCAAGTAGAAACTCCACCGCTAGAAACTCCACAACTAGAAACTCCACAACTAGAGACTGCCAACTAGAGACTGTGCAACTAGAAACTCCACAGCTAGAAACTCCGCAACTAGAAACTCCGCAACTAGAAACTCCACAACTAGAAACTCCACAACTAGAAACTCCACAACTTGAGACTTTGCAACTAAAAACTCGGCAACTAGAAACTCAACAACTAGAAACTCCACAACTAGAAACTCCACAAATAGAAACTCCACAACTTGAAACACCACAACCAGATACTCCACAACTACAAATTCCACAACTACAGACTCCACAAATAGAAACTCCAGAACTAGAAACTCCACCACCAGACACTCCGCAACTAGAAACTCCGCAACTAGAAACTCTACAACTAGAAATTCCACAACTGGAGACTCCACAAAAAGAAAACTCCTCAACTAGAAACTCCACGATTAGACACTGCTCAACTTGAGGCTCCGCAACGACAGATTCCGCAACTAGAAACTCCGCAACTAAAAACTTCCAACTAGAAACTCAAAAGCTAGAAACTCCACAACTAGAAACTCCACAACTAGAGTCTCCACAACTAGAAACTCCACAACTAGAAACTCCGCAACTAGAAACTCCACAACTAGAGACTGCACAACTAGAGACTCCGCAACTAGAAACTCCACAGCTAGAAACTCCGCAACTAGAAACTCCACAACTAGAGACTCCGCAACTAGAAACTCCGCAACTAGAAAATCCACAACTAGAAACTTCAAAACTAGAAACTCTACAACAAGAAACTCCACAACTTGAAACTCTGCAACTCGAAACTCTGCAACAAGAAAATCCACAACTATAAACTTAAGTAGAAACTCCCCAACTAGAAACTACACAACTT
Organism: Rhipicephalus microplus; assembly: GCF_043290135.1. Classification (NCBI taxonomy): domain Eukaryota; kingdom Metazoa; phylum Arthropoda; class Arachnida; order Ixodida; family Ixodidae; genus Rhipicephalus; species Rhipicephalus microplus. Next base: position 144,405 of record NW_027464659.1, on the reverse strand, counting down.
GAAACTCCGCTACTAGAAACTCCGCAACTAGAAAATCCACAACTAGAAACTTCAAAACTAGAAACTCTACAACAAGAAACTCCACAACTTGAAACTCCACCACTAGAAACTCCACAACTAGAGACTGCACAACTTGAGACTTCGCAACTAGAAACTCGGCCACTAGAAACTCAACAACTAGAAACTCCACACCTAGAAACTCCAACTACAAACTCCACAACTTTAAACACCGCAACTAGATACTCCACAAATACAAATTCCACAACTAGAAACTCCACATTTAGAAACTCCGCAACTAGAAACTCCACAACTTGAGACTCCATAACTAGGAACTCCACAACTAGAAACTCCACAACTACAGACTCTACAACTACAAACTCCACAACTAGAAACTCCACAACCAGAAACTGAACAATTAGAGACTCCACAAGTAGACACTCTGCAACTAAAAACTCCACAACTAGAAACTCTACAACTAGAATCTTCACAACTAGAAACTCCCCAACTAAAACTCCACAACTAGAAACTCTACAACTAGAAACTATGCAGCTAGAAACTCTGCAATTAGAAACTCCACAGCTAGAACGTCCGCAACTAGAAACTCTGCAACTAGAAGCTCCGCAACAAGAAACTCCACAACTAGAAACTCCACAACTAGTGACTCCACAACTAGAAAACTCCGTAACTAGAAACTCCACGACTAGAAACTTTACAACTAGAAACTCCATAACTAGACACTTCGCAACTAAAAACTCCACAACTAGAGACTCCTAAACTAGAAAACTCTGCAACTAGAAACTCCACGACTAGACACTCTACAACTTGAGACTCCGCGATGAAAGACTCCGCAACTAGAAACTCTGCAACTAGAAACTCCACAACTAGAAACTCCACAACTAGAAAACTTCGCAACTAGAAACTCCACGACTAGACACTCCACAAATTGAGACTCCGCAACGACAGGCTCCGCAACTACAAACTCTGCAACTAGAAACTCCACAACTAGAGACTCCACAACTAGAAAACTCCGCAACTAGAAACTCCACGACTAGACACTCTACAACTTGAGACTCCGCAACGACAGACTTCGCAACTAGAAACTCTGCAGCTAGAAACTCCAGAACTAGAAACTCCACAACGAGAAACTCCCCAACTAGAGACTTCACATCTAGAGACTCCGCAACTAGAAACTCCACAGCTAGAAACTCCGCAGCTAGAAACTCCACAACTAGAAACTCCACCACCAGACTCTCCGCAACTACAAACTCCGCAACTAGAAACTCCAAAACTTGAAATTACACAACAAGAGACTCAATAACTAGAGACTCCACAACTAAAAACTGCACAACTAGAAACTCCACTACTGGAAACTCTGCAACTAGAAACTCGACAACATTAAACTGCACAACTAAAAACTCTACACATATAAATTCCACAACTTCAAACTTCACAACTAGAAACTGCGCAACTAAAAACTCCACAACTAGAAACTCCACAACCAGAAACTACGCCACTAGAAACTCTGCAACTAGAAACTGCACAGCTAGAGCGCCCGCAACTAGAAACTCTGCAACTAGAAACTCCACAGCTAGAAAGTCCGCAACTAGAAACTCTGCAACTAGAAACTCCGCAACTAGAAACTCCAAAGCTAGAAACTTCCCAACTAGAAGCTCCAGAACTAGAAACTCTACAGCAAGAGACTGCACAACTAGAGACTGCACAACTAGAGACTGCCCCGCTGCGGTGGTCAAGTGGCTAAGGTACTCGGCTGTTGACCCGCAGGTCGCGGGTTCGAATCCCGGCGGCGGCGGCTGCATTTCCAATGGAGGCGGAAATGTTGTAGGCCAGTGTGATCGGATTTGGGTGCACGTTAAAGAACCCCAGGTGGTCAAAATTTCCGGAGCCCTCCACTACGGTGTCTCTCATAATCATATGGTGGTTTTGAGACGTTAAACCCCACATATCATCAATCAACTAGAGACTCCGCAACTAGAAACTCCACAGCTAGAAACTCCGCAACTAGAAACTCCACAACTAGAAACTTTACAACTAGAAACTCTATAACTAGACACTTCGCAACTAGAAACTCCACAACTAGAGACTCCACAACTAGAAAACTCCGCAACTAGAAACTCCACGACTAGACACTCTACAACTAGAGACTTCGCAACTAGAAACTCTGCAACTAGAAACTCCCGAACTAGAAACTCCACAACTAGAAACTCGACAACTAGAGACTCCACATCTAGAGACTAAGCAACTAGAAACTCCACAGCTAGAAACTCCGCAACTAGAAACTCCACAACTAGAAACTCCACCACCAGACGCTCCGCAGCTACAAACTCCGCAACTAGAAACTCCACAACTTGAAATTCCACAACAAGAGACTCAACAACTAGAGACTCCACAACTTAAAACTGCACAACTAGAAACTCCACTACTGGAAACTCTGCAACTAGAAACTCGACAACATTAAACTCCACAACTAAAACTCCACACATATAAATTCCACAACTTGAAACTCCACAACTAGAAACTGAGCAACTAAAAACTCCACAACTAAAAAATCCACAACTAAAAACTACGCCACTAGAAAGTCTGCAACTAGAAACTGCACAGCTAGAGCGCCCGCAACTAGAAACTCTGCAACAAGAAAATCCACAACTATAAACTTAAGTAGAAACTCCCCAACTAGAAACTACACAACTTGAAACTCCGCTACTAGAAACTCCGCAACTAGAAAATCCACAACTAGAAACTTCAAAACTAGAAACTCTACAACAAGAAACTCCACAACTTGAAACTCCACAACTAGAAACTCCACAACTAGAGACTGCACAACTTGAGACTTCGCAACTAGAAACTCGGCCACTAGAAACTCAACAACTAGAAACTCCACGACTAGACACTCTACAACTTGAGACTCCGCAACGAAAGTCACCGCAACTAGAAACTCTGCAACTAGCAATTCCACAACTAGAAACTCCACAACTAGAAACTCCACAACTAGAGACTCCACAACTGGAAAACTTCGCAACTAGAAACTCCACCACCAGACACTCCGCAACCAGAAACTCCGCAACTATAAACTCTACAACTAGAAATTCCACAACTGGAGACTCCACAAAAAGAAAACTCCGCAACTAGAAACTCCACGATTAGACACTCCACAACTTGAGACTCCGCAACGACAGATTCCGCAACTAGAAACTCCGGAACTAGAAACTTCCAACTTGAAACTAAAAAGCTAGAAACTCCACAACTAGAAACTCCACAACTAGAGTCTCCAGAACTAGAAACTCCACAGCTAGAAACTCCGCAACTAGAAACTCCACAATTAGAAACTCCGCAACTAGAAACTCCACAACTACAGACTCTACAACTACAAACTCCACAACTAGAAACTCCACAACCAGAAACTCAACAATTAGAGACTCCACAACTAGAAACTCTGCAACTAAAAACTCCACAACTAGAAACTCCACAACTAGAAACTCCACAACTAGAATCTTCACAACTAGAAACTCCGCAACTAAAACTCCACAACTAGAACGTCCGCAACTAGAAACTCTGCAACTAAAAACTCCGCAACAAGAAACTCCACAACTAGAAACTCCACAACTAGCGACTCCACAACTAGAAAACTCCGCAACTAGAAACTCCACGACTAGAAACTTTACAACTAGACACTCCATAACTAGACACTTCGCAACTAGAAACTCCACAACTAGAGACTCCACAACTAGAAAACTCTGCAACTAGAAACTCCTCAACTAGAAACTCCACAACTTGAGACTCTATAACTAGGAACTCCACAACTAGAAACTCCACAACTACAGACTCCACAATTACAAACTCCACAACTAGAAACTCCAACACCAGATACTCCGCAACTAGAAAATCCGCAACTAGAAACTCCACAACTAGAAACTCCACAACTAGAAATTCCACAAGAGACTCAACAATTAGAGACTCCACAACTAGAAACTCTGCAACTAAAAACTCCACAACTATAAACTCCACAACTAGAAGCTCAACACTAGAATCTTCACAACTAGAAACTCCGCAACTAAAAACTCCACAACTAGAAACTCTACAACTAGAAACTATGCAACTAGAAACTCTGCAATTAGAAACTCCACAGCCAGAACGTCCGCAACTAGAAACTCTCCAACTAGAAACTCCGCAACAAGAAACTCCACAACTAGAAACTCCACAACTAGAGACTCCAACACTAGAAAACTCCGCAACTAGAAACTCCACGACTAGACAATCCACAACTTGAGACTCTGCAACGACAGGCTCCGCAACTAGAAACTCTGCAAATTGAAACTCCGCATCTAGAAACTCCACAGCTAGAAACTTGCAACTAGAAACTCCACAACTAGAAACTTTACAACTAGAAACTCCATAACTAGACACTTCGCAACTAGAAACTCCACAACTAGAGACTCAACTAGAACACTCTGCAACTCGAAATTCCACGACTAGACACTCTACAACTTGCGACTCCGCTACGAAAGTCTCCGCAACTAGAAACACTGCAACTAGCAATTCCACAACTAGAAACTCCACAACTAGAAACTCCACAACTAGAGACTCCACAACTAGAAAACTTCGCAACTAGAAACTCCACGACTAGACACTCCACAACTTGAGACTCCGCAACGACAGGCTCCGCAACTAGAAACTCTGCAACTAGAAACTACGCAAGTAGAAACTCCACCGCTAGAAACTCCACAACTAGAAACTCCACAACTAGAGACTGCCAACTAGAGACTGTGCAACTAAAAACTCCACAGCTAGAAACTCCGCAACTAGAAACTCCGCAACTAGAAACTCCACAACTAGAAACTCCACAACTAGAAACTCCACAACTTGAGACTTTGCAACTAAAAACTCGTCAACTAGAAACTCAACAACTAGAAACTCCACAACTAGAAACTCCACAAATAGAAACTCCACAACTTGAAACACCACAACCAGATACTCCACAACTACAAATTCCACAACTACAGACTCCACAAATAGAAACTCCAGAACTAGAAACTCCACCACCAGACACTCCGCAACTAGAAACTCCGCAACTAGAAACTCTACAACTAGAAATTCCACAACTGGAGACTCCACAAAAAGAAAACTCCTCAACTAGAAACTCCACGATTAGACACTCCTCAACTTGAGGCTCCGCAACGACAGATTCCGCAACTAGAAACTCCGCAACTAGAAACTTCCAACTAGAAACTCAAAAGCTAGAAACTCCACAACTAGAAACTCCACAACTAGAAACTCCACAACTAGAGTCTCCACAACTAGAAACTCCACAACTAGAAACTCCGCAACTAGAAACTCCACAACTAGAGACTGCACAACTAGAGACTCCGCAACTAGAAACTCCACAGCTAGAAACTCCGCAACTAGAAACTCCACAACTAGAGACTCCGCAACTAGAAACTCCACATCTTGAAACTCTGCAACTCGAAACTCTGCAACAAGAAAATCCACATTTATAAACTTAAGTAGAAACTTCCCAACTAGAAACTACACAACTTCAAACTCCGCTACTAGAAACTCCGCAACTAGAAAATCCACAACTAGAAACTTCAAAACTAGAAACTCTACAACAAGAAACTCCACAACTTGAAACTCCACCACTAGAAACTCCACAACTAGAGACTGCACAACTTGAGACTTCGCAACTAGAAACTCGGCCACTAGAAACTCAACAACTAGAAACTCCACACCTAGAAACTCCAACTACAAACTCCACAACTTTAAACACCGCAACTAGATACTCCACAAATACAAATTCCACAACTAGAAACTCCACATTTAGAAACTCCGCAACTAGAAACTCCACAACTTGAGACTCCATAACTAGGAACTCCACAACTAGAAACTCCACAACTACAGACTCTACAACTACAAACTCCACAACTAGAAACTCCACAACCAGAAACTAAACAATTAAAGACTCCACAAGTAGAAACTCTGCAACTAAAAACTCCACAACTAGAAACTCTACAACTAGAATCTTCACAACTAGAAACTCCGCAACTAAAACTCCACAACTAGAAACTCTACAACTAGAAACTATGCAACTAGAAACTCTGCAATTAGAAACTCCACAGCTAGAACGTCCGCAACTAGAAACTCTGCAACTAGAAGCTCCGCAACAAGAAACTCCACAACTAGAAACTCCACAACTAGTGACTCCACAACTAGAAAACTCCGTAACTAGAAACTCCACGACTAGAAACTTTACAACTAGAAACTCCATAACTAGACACTTCGCTACTAAAAACTCCACAACTAGAGACTCCTAAACTAGAAAACTCTGCAACTAGAAACTCCACGACTAGACACTCTACAACTTGAGACTCCGCAATGAAAGACTCCGCAACTAGAAACTCTGCAACTAGAAACTCCACAACTAGAAACTCCACAACTAGAAAACTTCGCAACTAGAAACTCCACGACTAGACACTCCACAAATTGAGACTCCGCAACGACAGGCTCCGCAACTAGAAACTCTGCAACTAGAAACTCCACAACTAGAGACTCCACAACTAGAAAACTCCGCAACTAGAAACTCCACGACTAGACACTCTACAACTTGAGACTCCGCAACGACAGACTTCGCAACTAGAAACTCTGCAGCTAGAAACTCCAGAACTAGAAACTCCACAACGAGAATCTCCCCAACCAGAGACTTCACATCTAGAGACTCCGCAACTAGAAACTCCACAGCTAGAAACTCCGCAGCTAGAAACTCCACAACTAGAAACTCCACCACCAGACTCTCCGCAACTACAAACTCCGCAACTAGAAACTCCAAAACTTGAAATTCCACAACAAGAGACTCAATAACTAGAGACTCCACAACTAAAAACTGCACAACTAGAAACTCCACTACTGGAAACTCTGCAACTAGAAACTCGACAACATTAAACTGCACAACTAAAAACTCTACACATATAAATTCCACAACTTCAAACTTCACAACTAGAAACTGCGCAACTAAAAACTCCACAACTAGAAACTCCACAACTAGAAACTACGCCACTAGAAACTCTGCAACTAGAAACTGCACAGCTAGAGCGCCCGCAACTAGAAACTCTGCAACTAGAAACTCCACAGCTAGAAAGTCCGAAACTAGAAACTCTGCAACTAGAAACTCCGCAACTAGAAACTCCAAAGCTAGAAACTTCCCAACTAGAAGCTCCAGAACTAGAAACTCTACAGCAAGAGACTGCACAACTAGAGACTGCACAACTAGAGACTGCCCCGCTGCGGTGGTCAAGTGGCTAAGGTACTCGGCTGTTGACCCGCAGGTCGCGGGTTCGAATCCCGGCGGCGGCGGCTGCATTTCCAATGGAGGCGGAAATGTTGTAGGCCAGTGTGATCAGATTTGGGTGCACGTTAAAGAACCCCAGGTGGTCAAAATTTCCGGAGCCCTCCACTACGGTGTCTCTCATAATCATATGGTGGTTTTGAGACGTTAAACCCCACATATCATCAATCAACTAGAGACTCCGCAACTAGAAACTCCACAGCTAGAAACTCCGCAACTAGAAACTCCACAACTAGAAACTTTACAACTAGAAACTCTATAACTAGACACTTCGCAACTAGAAACTCCACAACTAGAGACTCCACAACTAGAAAACTCCGCAACTAGAAACTCCACGACTAGACACTCTACAACTAGAGACTTCGCAACTAGAAACTCTGCAACTAGAAACTCCAGAACTAGAAACTCCACAACTAGAAACTCGACAACTAGAGACTCCACATCTAGAGACTAAGCAACTAGAAACTCCACAGCTAGAAACTCCGCAACTAGAAACTCCACAACTAGAAACTGCACCACCAGACGCTCCGCAGCTACAAACTCCGCAACTAGAAACTCCACAACTTGAAATTCCACAACAAGAGACTCAACAACTAGAGACTCCACAACTAAAAACTGCACAACTAGAAACTCCACTACTGGAAACTCTGCAACTAGAAACTCGACAACATTAAACTCCACAACTAAAACTCCACACATATAAATTCCACAACTTGAAACTCCACAACTAGAAACTGAGCAACTAAAAACTCCACAACTAAAAAATCCACAACTAAAAACTACGCCACTAGAAAGTCTGCAACTAGAAACTGCACAGCTAGAGCGCCCGCAACTAGAAACTCTGCAACAAGAAAATCCACAACTATAAACTTAAGTAGAAACTCCCCAACTAGAAACTACACAACTTGAAACTCCGCTACTAGAAACTCCGCAACTAGAAAATCCACAACTAGAAACTTCAAAACTAGAAACTCTACAACAAGAAACTCCACAACTTGAAACTCCACAACTAGAAACTCCACAACTAGAGACTGCACAACTTGAGACTTCGCAACTAGAAACTCGGCCACTAGAAACTCAACAACTAGAAACTCCACGACTAGACACTCTACAACTTGAGACTCCGCAACGAAAGTCACCGCAACTAGAAACTCTGCAACTAGCAATTCCACAACTAGAAACTCCACAACTAGAAACTCCACAACTAGAGACTCCACAACTGGAAAACTTCGCAACTAGAAACTCCACCACCAGACACTCCGCAACCAGAAACTCCGCAACTATAAACTCTACAACTAGAAATTCCACAACTGAAGACTCCACAAAAAGAAAACTCCGCAACTAGAAACTCCACGATTAGACACTCCACAACTTGAGACTCCGCAACGACAGATTCCGCAACTAGAAACTCCGGAACTAGAAACTTCCAACTTGAAACTAAAAAGCTAGAAACTCCACAACTAGAAACTCCACAACTAGAGTCTCCAGAACTAGAAACTCCACTGCTAGAAACTCCGCAACTAGAAACTCCACAATTAGAAACTCCGCAACTAGAAACTCCACAACTACAGACTCTACAACTACAAACTCCACAACTAGAAAATCCACAACCAGAAACTCAACAATTAGAGACTCCACAACTAGAAACTCTGCAACTAAAAACTCCACAACTAGAAACTCCACAACTAGAAACTCCACAACTAGAATCTTCACAACTAGAAACTCCGCAACTAAAACTCCACAACTAGAAACTCTACAACTAGAAACTATGCAACTAGAAACTCTGCCACTAGAAACTCCACAGCTAGAACATCCGCAACTAGAAACTCTGCAACTAAAAACTCCGCAACAAGAAACTCCACAACTAGAAACTCCACAACTAGCGACTCCACAACTAGAAACCTCCGCAACTAGAAACTCCACGACTAGAAACTTTACAACTAGACACTCCATAACTAGACACTTCGCAACTAGAAACTCCACAACTAGAGACTCCACAACTAGAAAACTCTGCAACTAGAAACTTCTCAACTAGAAACTCCACAACTTGAGACTCTATAACTAGGAACTCCACAACTAGAAACTCCACAACTACAGACTCCACAATTACAAACTCCACAACTAGAAACTCCAACACCAGATACTCCGCAACTAGAAAATCCGCAACTAGAAACTCCACAACTAGAAACTCCACAACTAGAAATTCCACAAGAGACTCAACAATTAGAGACTCCACAACTAGAAACTCTGCAACTAAAAACTCCACAACTATAAACTCCACAACTAGAAGCTCAACACTAGAATCTTCACAACTAGAAACTCCGCAACTAAAAACTCCACAACTAGAAACTCTACAACTAGAAACTATGCAACTAGAAACTCTGCAATTAGAAACTCCACAGCCAGAACGTCCGCAACTAGAAACTCTCCAACTAGAAACTCCGCAACAAGAAACTCCACAACTAGAAACTCCACAACTAGAGACTCCAACACTAGAAAACTCCGCAACTAGAAACTCCACGACTAGACAATCCACAACTTGAGACTCTGCAACGACAGGCTCCGCAACTAGAAACTCTGCAAATAGAAACTCCGCATCTAGAAACTCCACAGCTAGAAACTTGCAACTAGAAACTCCACAACTAGAAACTTTACAACTAGAAACTCCATAACTAGACACTTCGCAACTAGAAACTCCACAACTAGAGACTCAACTAGAACACTCTGCAACTCGAAATTCCACGACTAGACACTCTACAACTTGCGACTCCGCTACGAAAGTCTCCGCAACTAGAAACACTGCAACTAGCAATTCCACAACTAGAAACTCCACAACTAGAAACTCCACAACTAGAGACTCCACAACTAGAAAACTTCGCAACTAGAAACTCCACGACTAGACACTCCACAACTTGAGACTCCGCAACGACAGGCTCCGCAACTAGAAACTCTGCAACTAGAAACTACGCAAGTAGAAACTCCACCGCTAGAAACTCCACAACTAGAAACTCCACAACTAGAGACTGCCAACTAGAGACTGTGCAACTAGAAACTCCACAGCTAGAAACTCCGCAACTAGAAACTCCGCAACTAGAAACTCCACAACTAGAAACTCCACAACTAGAAACTCCACAACTTGAGACTTTGCAACTAAAAACTCGGCAACTAGAAACTCAACAACTAGAAACTCCACAACTAGAAACTCCACAAATAGAAACTCCACAACTTGAAACACCACAACCAGATACTCCACAACTACAAATTCCACAACTACAGACTCCACAAATAGAAACTCCAGAACTAGAAACTCCACCACCAGACACTCCGCAACTAGAAACTCCGCAACTAGAAACTCTACAACTAGAAATTCCACAACTGGAGACTCCACAAAAAGAAAACTCCTCAACTAGAAACTCCACGATTAGACACTCCTCAACTTGAGGCTCCGCAACGACAGATTCCGCAACTAGAAACTCCGCAACTAGAAACTTCCAACTAGAAACTCAAAAGCTAGAAACTCCACAACTAGAAACTCCACAACTAGAAACTCCACAACTAGAGTCTCCACAACTAGAAACTCCACAACTAGAAACTCCGCAACTAGAAACTCCACAACTAGAGACTGCACAACTAGAGACTCCGCAACTAGAAACTCCACAGCTAGAAACTCCGCAACTAGAAACTCCACAACTAGAGACTCCGCAACTAGAAACTCCACAACTTGAAACTCTGCAACTCGAAACTCTGCAACAAGAAAATCCACAACTATAAACTTAAGTAGAAACTCCCCAACTAGAAACTACACAACTTGAAACTCCGCTACTAGAAACTCCGCAACTAGAAACTCCACCACTAGAAACTCCACAACTAGAGACTGCACAACTTGAGACTTCGCAACTAGAAACTCGGCCACTAGAAACTCAACAACTAGAAACTCCACACCTAGAAACTCCAACTACAAACTCCACAACTTTAAACACCGCAACTAGATACTCCACAAATACAAATTCCACAACTAGAAACTCCACATTTAGAAACTCCGCAACTAGAAACTCCACAACTTGAGACTCCATAACTAGGAACTCCACAACTAGAAACTCCACAACTACAGACTCTACAACTACAAACTCCACAACTAGAAACTCCACAACCAGAAACTCAACAATTAGAGACTCCACAAGTAGAAACTCTGCAACTAAAAACTCCACAACTAGAAACTCTACAACTAGAATCTTCACAACTAGAAACTCCGCAACTAAAACTCCACAACTAGAAACTCTACAACTAGAAACTATGCAACTAGAAACTCTGCAATTAGAAACTCCACAGCTAGAACGTCCGCAACTAGAAACTCTGCAACTAGAAGCTCCGCAACAAGAAACTCCACAACTAGAAACTCCACAACTAGTGACTCCACAACTAGAAAACTCCGTAACTAGAAACTCCACGACTAGAAACTTTACAACTAGAAACTCCATAACTAGACACTTCGCAACTAAAAACTCCACAACTAGAGACTCCTAAACTAGAAAACTCTGCAACTAGAAACTCCACGACTAGACACTCTACAACTTGAGACTCCGCAATGAAAGACTCCGCAACTAGAAACTCTGCAACTAGAAACTCCACAACTAGAAACTCCACAACTAGAAAACTTCGCAACTAGAAACTCCACGACTAGACACTCCACAAATTGAGACTCCGCAACGACAGGCTCCGCAACTAGAAACTCTGCAACTAGAAACTCCACAACTAGAGACTCCACAACTAGAAAACTCCGCAACTAGAAACTCCACGACTAGACACTCTACAACTTGAGACTCCGCAACGACAGACTTCGCAACTAGAAACTCTGCAGCTAGAGACTCCAGAACTAGAAACTCCACAACGAGAAACTCCCCAACCAGAGACTTCACATCTAGAGACTCCGCAACTAGAAACTCCACAGCTAGAAACTCCGCAGCTAGAAACTCCACAACTAGAAACTCCACCACCAGACTCTCCGCAACTACAAACTCCGCAACTAGAAACTCCAAAACTTGAAATTCCACAACAAGAGACTCAATAACTAGAGACTCCACAACTAAAAACTGCACAACTAGAAACTCCACTACTGGAAACTCTGCAACTAGAAACTCGACAACATTAAACTGCACAACTAAAAACTCTACACATATAAATTCCACAACTTCAAACTTCACAACTAGAAACTGCGCAACTAAAAACTCCACAACTAGAAACTCCACAACTAGAAACTACGCCGCTAGAAACTCTGCAACTAGAAACTGCACAGCTAGAGCGCCCGCAACTAGAAACTCTGCAACTAGAAACTCCACAGCTAGAAAGTCCGAAACTAGAAACTCTGCAACTAGAAACTCCGCAACTAGAAACTCCAAAGCTAGAAACTTCCCAACTAGAAGCTCCAGAACTAGAAACTCTACAGCAAGAGACTGCACAACTAGAGACTGCACAACTAGAGACTGCCCCGCTGCGGTGGTCAAGTGGCTAAGGTACTCGGCTGTTGACCCGCAGGTCGCGGGTTCGAATCCCGGCGGCGGCGGCTGCATTTCTAATGGAGGCGGAAATGTTGTAGGCCAGTGTGATCAGATTTGGGTGCACGTTAAAGAACCCCAGGTGGTCAAAATTTCCGGAGCCCTCCACTACGGTGTCTCTCATAATCACATGGTGGTTTTGAGACGTTAAACCCCACATATCATCAATCAACTAGAGACTCCGCAACTAGAAACTCCACAGCTAGAAACTCCGCAACTAGAAACTCCACAACTAGAAACTTTACAACTAGAAACTCTATAACTAGACACTTCGCAACTAGAAACTCCACAACTAGAGACTCCACAACTAGAAAACTCCGCAACTAGAAACTCCACGACTAGACACTCTACAACTAGAGACTTCGCAACTAGAAACTCTGCAACTAGAAACTCCAGAACTAGAAACTCCACAACTAGAAACTCGACAACTAGAGACTCCACATCTAGAGACTAAGCAACTAGAAACTCCACAGCTAGAAACTCCGCAACTAGAAACTCCACAACTAGAAACTGCACCACCAGACGCTCCGCAGCTACAAACTCCGCAACTAGAAACTCCACAACTTGAAATTCCACAACAAGAGACTCAAAAACTAGAGACTCCACACTAAAAACTGCACAACTAGAAACTCCACTACTGGAAACTCTGCAACTAGAAACTCGACAACATTAAACTCCACAACTAAAACTCCACACATATAAATTCCACAACTTGAAACTCCACAACTAGAAACTGAGCAACTAAAAACTCCACAACTAAAAAATCCACAACTAAAAACTACGCCACTAGAAAGTCTGCAACTAGAAACTGCACAGCTAGAGCGCCCGCAACTAGAAACTCTGCAACAAGAAAATCCACAACTATAAACTTAAGTAGAAACTCCCCAACTAGAAACTACACAACTTGAAACTCCGCTACTAGAAACTCCGCAACTAGAAAATCCACAACTAGAAACTTCAAAACTAGAAACTCTACAACAAGAAACTCCACAACTAGAAACTCCACAACTAGAGACTGCACAACTTGAGACTTCGCAACTAGAAACTCGGCCACTAGAAACTCAACAACTAGAAACTCCACGACTAGACACTCTACAACTTGAGACTCCGCAACGAAAGTCACCGCAACTAGAAACTCTGCAACTAGCAATTCCACAACTAGAAACTCCACAACTAGAAACTCCACAACTAGAGACTCCACAACTGGAAAACTTCGCAACTAGAAACTCCACCACCAGACACTCCGCAACCAGAAACTCCGCAACTATAAACTCTACAACTAGAAATTCCACAACTGGAGACTCCACAAAAAGAAAACTCCGCAACTAGAAACTCCACGATTAGACACTCCACAACTTGAGACTCCGCAACGACAGATTCCACAACTAGAAACTCCGCAACTAGAAACTTCCAACTTGAAACTAAAAAGCTAGAAACTCCGCAACTAGAAACTCCACAATTAGAAACTCCGCAACTAGAAACTCCACAACTACAGACTCTACAACTACAAACTCCACAACTAGAAAATCCACAACCAGAAACTCAACAATTAGAGACTCCACAACTAGAAACTCTGCAACTAAAAACTCCACAACTAGAAACTCCACAACTAGAAACTCCACAACTAGAATCTTCACAACTAGAAACTCCGCAACTAAAACTCCACAACTAGAAACTCTACAACTAGAAACTATGCAACTAGAAACTCTGCCACTAGAAACTCCACAGCTAGAACGTCCGCAACTAGAAACTCTGCAACTAAAAACTCCGCAACAAGAAACTCCACAACTAGAAACTCCACAACTAGCGACTCCACAACTAGAAACCTCCGCAACTAGAAACTCCACGACTAGAAACTTTACAACTAGACACTCCATAACTAGACACTTCGCAACTAGAAACTCCACAACTAGAGACTCCACAACTAGAAAACTCTGCAACTAGAAACTCCTCAACTAGAAACTCCACAACTTGAGACTCTATAACTAGGAACTCCACAACTAGAAACTCCACAACTACAGACTCCACAATTACAAACTCCACAACTAGAAACTCCAACACCAGATACTCCGCAACTAGAAAATCCGCAACTAGAAACTCCACAACTAGAAACTCCACAACTAGAAATTCCACAAGAGACTCAACAATTAGAGACTCCACAACTAGAAACTCTGCAACTAAAAACTCCACAACTATAAACTCCACAACTAGAAGCTCAACACTAGAATCTTCACAACTAGAAACTCCGCAACTAAAAACTCCACAACTAGAAACTCTACAACTAGAAACTATGCAACTAGAAACTCTGCAATTAGAAACTCCACAGCCAGAACGTCCGCAACTAGAAACTCTCCAACTAGAAACTCCGCAACAAGAAACTCCACAACTAGAAACTCCACAACTAGAGACTCCAACACTAGAAAACTCCGCAACTAGAAACTCCACGACTAGACAATCCACAACTTGAGACTCTGCAACGACAGGCTCCGCAACTAGAAACTCTGCAAATAGAAACTCCGCATCTAGAAACTCCACAGCTAGAAACTTGCAACTAGAAACTCCACAACTAGAAACTTTACAACTAGAAACTCCATAACTAGACACTTCGCAACTAGAAACTCCACAACTAGAGACTCAACTAGAACACTCTGCAACTCGAAATTCCACGACTAGACACTCTACAACTTGCGACTCCGCTACGAAAGTCTCCGCAACTAGAAACACTGCAACTAGCAATTCCACAACTAGAAACTCCACAACTAGAAACTCCACAACTAGAGACTCCACAACTAGAAAACTTCGCAACTAGAAACTCCACGACTAGACACTCCACAACTTGAGACTCCGCAACGACAGGCTCCGCAACTAGAAACTCTGCAACTAGAAACTACGCAAGTAGAAACTCCACCGCTAGAAACTCCACAACTAGAAACTCCACAACTAGAGACTGCCAACTAGAGACTGTGCAACTAGAAACTCCACAGCTAGAAACTCCGCAACTAGAAACTCCGCAACTAGAAACTCCACAACTAGAAACTCCACAACTAGAAACTCCACAACTTGAGACTTTGCAACTAAAAACTCGGCAACTAGAAACTCAACAACTAGAAACTCCACAACTAGAAACTCCACAAATAGAAACTCCACAACTTGAAACACCACAACCAGATACTCCACAACTACAAATTCCACAACTACAGACTCCACAAATAGAAACTCCAGAACTAGAAACTCCACCACCAGACACTCCGCAACTAGAAACTCCGCAACTAGAAACTCTACAACTAGAAATTCCACAACTGGAGACTCCACAAAAAGAAAACTCCTCAACTAGAAACTCCACGATTAGACACTCCTCAACTTGAGGCTCCGCAACGACAGATTCCGCAACTAGAAACTCCGCAACTAGAAACTTCCAACTAGAAACTCAAAAGCTAGAAACTCCACAACTAGAAACTCCACAACTAGAAACTCCACAACTAGAGTCTCCACAACTAGAAACTCCACAACTAGAAACTCCGCAACTAGAAACTCCACAACTAGAGACTGCACAACTAGAGACTCCGCAACTAGAAACTCCACAGCTAGAAACTCCGCAACTAGAAACTCCACAACTAGAGACTCCGCAACTAGAAACTCCACAACTTGAAACTCTGCAACTCGAAACTCTGCAACAAGAAAATCCACAACTATAAACTTAAGTAGAAACTCCCCAACTAGAAACTACACAACTTGAAACTCCGCTACTAGAAACTCCGCAACTAGAAACTCCACCACTAGAAACTCCACAACTAGAGACTGCACAACTTGAGACTTCGCAACTAGAAACTCGGCCACTAGAAACTCAACAACTAGAAACTCCACACCTAGAAACTCCAACTACAAACTCCACAACTTTAAACACCGCAACTAGATACTCCACAAATACAAATTCCACAACTAGAAACTCCACATTTAGAAACTCCGCAACTAGAAACTCCACAACTTGAGACTCCATAACTAGGAACTCCACAACTAGAAACTCCACAACTACAGACTCTACAACTACAAACTCCACAACTAGAAACTCCACAACCAGAAACTCAACAATTAGAGACTCCACAAGTAGAAACTCTGCAACTAAAAACTCCACAACTAGAAACTCTACAACTAGAATCTTCACAACTAGAAACTCCGCAACTAAAACTCCACAACTAGAAACTCTACAACTAGAAACTATGCAACTAGAAACTGTGCAATTAGAAACTCCACAGCTAGAACGTCCGCAACTAGAAACTCTGCAACTAGAAGCTCCGCAACAAGAAACTCCACAACTAGAAACTCCACAACTAGTGACTCCACAACTAGAAAACTCCGTAACTAGAAACTCCACGACTAGAAACTTTACAACTAGAAACTCCATAACTAGACACTTCGCAACTAAAAACTCCACAACTAGAGACTCCTAAACTAGAAAACTCTGCAACTAGAAACTCCACGACTAGACACTCTACAACTTGAGACTCCGCAATGAAAGACTCCGCAACTAGAAACTCTGCAACTAGAAACTCCACAACTAGAAACTCCACAACTAGAAAACTTCGCAACTAGAAACTCCACGACTAGACACTCCACAAATTGAGACTCCGCAACGACAGGCTCCGCAACTAGAAACTCTGCAACTAGAAACTCCACAACTAGAGACTCCACAACTAGAAAACTCCGCAACTAGAAACTCCACGACTAGACACTCTACAACTTGAGACTCCGCAACGACAGACTTCGCAACTAGAAACTCTGCAGCTAGAAACTCCAGAACTAGAAACTCCACAACGAGAAACTCCCCAACCAGAGACTTCACATCTAGAGACTCCGCAACTAGAAACTCCACAGCTAGAAACTCCGCAGCTAGAAACTCCACAACTAGAAACTCCACCACCAGACTCTCCGCAACTACAAACTCCGCAACTAGAAACTCCAAAACTTGAAATTCCACAACAAGAGACTCAATAACTAGAGACTCCACAACTAAAAACTGCACAACTAGAAACTCCACTACTGGAAACTCTGCAACTAGAAACTCGACAACATTAAACTGCACAACTAAAAACTCTACACATATAAATTCCACAACTTCAAACTTCACAACTAGAAACTGCGCAACTAAAAACTCCACAACTAGAAACTCCACAACTAGAAACTACGCCACTAGAAACTCTGCAACTAGAAACTGCCCAGCTAGAGCGCCCGCAACTAGAAACTCTGCAACTAGAAACTCCACAGCTAGAAAGTCCGAAACTAGAAACTCTGCAACTAGAAACTCCGCAACTAGAAACTCCAAAGCTAGAAACTTCCCAACTAGAAGCTCCAGAACTAGAAACTCTACAGCAAGAGACTGCACAACTAGAGACTGCACAACTAGAGACTGCCCCGCTGCGGTGGTCAAGTGGCTAAGGTACTCGGCTGTTGACCCGCAGGTCGCGGGTTCGAATCCCGGCGGCGGCGGCTGCATTTCCAATGGAGGCGGAAATGTTGTAGGCCAGTGTGATCAGATTTGGGTGCACGTTAAAGAACCCCAGGTGGTCAAAATTTCCGGAGCCCTCCACTACGGTGTCTCTCATAATCATATGGTGGTTTTGAGACGTTAAACCCCACATATCATCAATCAACTAGAGACTCCGCAACTAGAAACTCCACAGCTAGAAACTCCGCAACTAGAAACTCCACAACTAGAAACTTTACAACTAGAAACTCTATAACTAGACACTTCGCAACTAGAAACTCCACAACTAGAGACTCCACAACTAGAAAACTCCGCAACTAGAAACTCCACGACTAGACACTCTACAACTAGAGACTTCGCAACTAGAAACTCTGCAACTAGAAACTCCAGAACTAGAAACTCCACAACTAGAAACTCGACAACTAGAGACTCCACATCTAGAGACTAAGCAACTAGAAACTCCACAGCTAGAAACTCCGCAACTAGAAACTCCACAACTAGAAACTGCACCACCAGACGCTCCGCAGCTACAAACTCCGCAACTAGAAACTCCACAACTTGAAATTCCACAACAAGAGACTCAAAAACTAGAGACTCCACAACTAAAAACTGCACAACTAGAAACTCCACTACTGGAAACTCTGCAACTAGAAACTCGACAACATTAAACTCCACAACTAAAACTCCACACATATAGATTCCACAACTTGAAACTCCACAACTAGAAACTGAGCAACTAAAAACTCCACAACTAAAAAATCCACAACTAAAAACTACGCCACTAGAAAGTCTGCAACTAGAAACTGCACAGCTAGAGCGCCCGCAACTAGAAACTCTGCAACAAGAAAATCCACAACTATAAACTTAAGTAGAAACTCCCCAACTAGAAACTACACAACTTGAAACTCCGCTACTAGAAACTCCGCAACTAGAAAATCCACAACTAGAAACTTCAAAACTAGAAACTCTACAACAAGAAACTCCACAACTAGAAACTCCACAACTAGAGACTGCACAACTTGAGACTTCGCAACTAGAAACTCGGCCACTAGAAACTCAACAACTAGAAACTCCACGACTAGACACTCTACAACTTGAGACTCCGCAACGAAAGTCACCGCAACTAGAAACTCTGCACCTAGCAATTCCACAACTAGAAACTCCACAAAAAGAAAACTCCGCAACTAGAAACTCCACGATTAGACACTCCACAACTTGAGACTCCGCAACGACAGATTCCACAACTAGAAACTCCGCAACTAGAAACTTCCAACTTGAAACTAAAAAGCTAGAAACTCCACAACTAGAAACTCCACAACTAGAGTCTCCAGAACTAGAAACTCCACAGCTAGAAACTCCGCAACTAGAAACTCCACAATTAGAAACTCCGCAACTAGAAACTCCACAACTACAGACTCTACAACTACAAACTCCACAACTAGAAAATCCACAACCAGAAACTCAACAATTAGAGACTCCACAACTAGAAACTCTGCAACTAAAAACTCCACAACTAGAAACTCCACAACTAGAAACTCCACAACTAGAATCTTCACAACTAGAAACTCCGCAACTAAAACTCCACAACTAGAAACTCTACAACTAGAAACTATGCAACTAGAAACTCTGCCACTAGAAACTCCACAGCTAGAACGTCCGCAACTAGAAACTCTGCAACTAAAAACTCCGCAACAAGAAACTCCACAACTAGAAAACTCCGCAACTAGAAACTCCACGACTAGAAACTTTACAACTAGACACTCCATAACTAGACACTTCGCAACTAGAAACTCCACAACTAGAGACTCCACAACTAGAAAACTCTGCAACTAGAAACTCCTCAACTAGAAACTCCACAACTTGAGACTCTATAACTAGGAACTCCACAACTAGAAACTCCACAACTACAGACTCCACAATTACAAACTCCACAACTAGAAACTGCAACACCAGATACTCCGCAACTAGAAAATCCGCAACTAGAAACTCCACAACTAGAAACTCCACAACTAGAAATTCCACAAGAGACTCAACAATTAGAGACTCCACAACTAGAAACTCTGCAACTAAAAACTCCACAACTATAAACTCCACAACTAGAAGCTCAACACTAGAATCTTCACAACTAGAAACTCCGCAACTAAAAACTCCACAACTAGAAACTCTACAACTAGAAACTATGCAACTAGAAACTCTGCCATTAGAAACTCCACAGCCAGAACGTCCGCAACTAGAAACTCTCCAACTAGAAACTCCGCAACAAGAAACTCCACAACTAGAAACTCCACAACTAGAGACTCCAACACTAGAAAACTCCGCAACTAGAAACTCCACGACTAGACATTCCACAACTTGAGACTCTGCAACGACATACTCCACAACTTGAAACTCTGCAACTCGAAACTCGGCAACAAGAAAATCCACAACTATAAACTTAAGTAGAAACTCCCCAACTAGAAACAGCACAACTAGAAACTCCGCAACTAGAAACTCTGCAATTAGAAAATCCACAACTAGAAATTTAAAACTAGAAACTCTACAACAAGAAACTCCCCAATTAGAAAACTCCGCAACTAGAAACTCCACGACTAGACACTCCACAACTTGAGACTCCGCAACGACAGACTCCGCAACTAGAATCTCTGCAACCAGAAACTCCGCCACTATAAACTCCACAGCTAGAAACTTGCAACTAGATACTCTGCCACTAGTAAACACCGCAACTAGAAACTTTAAAGCTAGAAACTCCACAACTAGAAACTCCACAACTAGAGTCTCCACAACTAGAAACTCCCCAACTAGAAACTCCGCAACTAGAAACTCCACAACTGGAGACTGCCAACTAGAGACTCTGCAACTAGAAACTCCACAGCTAGAAACTCCGCAACTAGAAACTCCACAACTAGAACCTCCACAACTAGAAACTCCACAACTTGAGACTTTGCAACTAGAAACTCGGTAACTAGAAACTCAACAGCTAGAAACTCCGCAACTAGAAACTCCACAACTAGAAACTCCACAACTTGAAACACCACAACTAGAAACTACGCCACTAGAAATTCTGCAAATAGAAACTGCACAGCTAGAGCGCCCGAAACTAGAAACTCTGGAACTAGAAACTCCACAGCTAGAACGTCCGCAACTAGAAACTCTGCAACTAGAAACTCCGCAACTAGAAACTCCACAGCTAGAAACTTCCCAACTAGAAGCTCCACAACTAGGAACTCCACAGCAAGTGACTCCACAACTAGAGACTGCACATCTAGAGACTCCGCCACTAGAAACTCAACAGCTAGAAACTCCGCAACTAGAAACTCCACAACTAGAAACTTTACAACTAGAAACTCCATAACTAGACACTTCGCAACTAGAAACTCCACAACTAGAGACTCCACAATTAGAAAATTCTGCAACTAGAAACTCCTCCACTAGACACTCTACAACTTGAGACTCCGCAACGAAAGACTCCGCAACTAGAAACTCTGCAACGAGAAACTCCACAACTAGAAACTCCACAACTAGAGACTCCACAACTAGAAAACTCCGCAGCTAGAAACTCCACGACTAGACACTCCACAACTTGAGACTCCGCAACGACAGGCTCCGCAACTAGAAACTCTGCAACTAGAAACTCCGCAACTAGAAACTCCACAGCTAGAAACTTGCAACTAGAAACTCTGCAACTAGAAACTCCGCAACTAGAAACTCCACAACTAGAGTCTCCACAACTATAAACTCCACAACTAGAAACTCCACAACTTGAGACTTTGCAACTAGAAACTCGGCAACTAGAAACTCAACAGCTAGAAACTCCGCAACTAGAAACTCCACAACTAGAAACTCAACAACTTGAAACACCACAACCAGATACTCCAGAACTACAGACTCCACAACTAGAAACTCAAGAACTAGAAACTCTACAACTAGAAATTCCACAACTGGAGACTCCACAAAAAGAAAACTCCGAAACTAGAATCTCCACGACTAGACACTCCACCACTTGAGACTCCACAATGACCGATTCCACAACTAGAAACTCTGCAACTAGAAACTCCGCCACTAAAAACTCCACAGCTAGAAACTTGCAACTAGAAACTCCGCAACTAAAAAATAAAAAGCTAGAAACTCCACAACTAGAAACTCCACAACTAGAGTCTCTACAACTAGAAACTCCACAACTAGAAACTCCACAACTAGAGTCTCTACAACTAGAAACTCCACAACTAGAAACTCCACAACGAGAAACTCCACAACTAAAGACTGCACAACTAGAGACTCCGCAACTAGAAACTCCACAGCTAGAAACTCCGCAACTAGAAACTCCACAACTGGAGACTCCGCAACTAGAAACTCCACAACTTGAAACTCTGCAACTCGAAACTCTGCAACAAGAAAATCCACAACTATAAACTGAAGTAGAAACTCCCTAGCTAGAAACTACACAACTTGAAACTCCGCAACTAGAAACTCCGCAACTAGAAAATCCACAACTACAAACTTCAAAACTAGAAACTCTACAACAAGAAACTCCACAACTTGAAACTCCACAACTAGAAACTCCACAACTAGAAAACTCCGAAACCTGAAACTCCACGACTGGACACTCCACAACTTGAGACTCTGGAACGACATACTCCACAACTTGAAACTCTGCAACTCTAAACTCTGCAACAAGAAAATCCACAACTATAAACTCAAGTAGAAACTCCCCAACTAGAAACCATACAACTAGAAACTCCGCAACTAGAAACTCTGCAATTAGAAAATCCACAACTAGAAATTTAAAACTAGAAACTCTACAACAAGAAACTCCCCAACTAGAAAACTCCGCAACTAGAAACTCCACGACTAGACACTCCACAACTTGAGACTCCGCAACTAGAAACTCTGCAACCAGAAACTCCGCCACTATAAACTCCACAGCTAGAAACTTGCAACTAGAAACTCTGCAACTAGTAAACTCCGCAACTAGAAACTCCAAAGCTAGAAACTCCACAACTAGAGTCTCCACAACTAGAAACTCCCCAACTAGAAACTCCGCAACTAGAAACTCCACAACTAGAGACTACCAACTAGAGACTCTGAAACTAGAAACTCCACAGCTAGAAACTCCGAAACTAGAAACTCCACAACTAGAACCTCCACAACTAGATACTCCACAACTAGAAACTCTGCAACTAGAAACTCCGCCACTATAAACTCCACAGCTAGAAACTTGCAACTAGAAACCCCGCAACTAGAAACTCCGCAACTAGAACTTAAAAAAGCTAGAAACTCCACAATTAGAAACTCCACAACTAGAGTCTCTACAACTAGAAACTCCACAACTAGAAACTCCACAACGAGAAACTCCACAACTAGAGACTGCACAACTAGAGACTCCGCAACTAGAAACTCCACAGCTAGAAACTCCGCAACTAGAAACTCCACAACTAGAGATTCCGCAACTAGAAACTCCACAACTTGAAACTCTGCAACTCGAAACTGTGCAACAAGAAAATCCACAACTATAAACTCAAGTAGAAACTCCCAAACTAGAAACTACACAACTTGAAACTCCGCAACTAGAAACTCCGCAACTAGAAAATCCACAACTAGAAACTTCAAAACTAGAAACTCTACAACAAGAAACTCCACAACTAGAAACTCCACAACTAGAGACTGCACAACTTGAGACTTCGCAACTAGAAACTCGGCCACTAGAAACTCAACAACTAGAAACTCCACGACTAGACACTCTACAACTTGAGACTCCGCAACGAAAGTCACCGCAACTAGAAACTCTGCAACTAGCAATTCCACAACTAGAAACTCCACAACTAGAAACTCCACAACTAGAGACTCCACAACTGGAAAACTTCGCAACTAGAAACTCCACCACCAGACACTCCGCAACCAGAAACTCCGCAACTATAAACTCTACAACTAGAAATTCCACAACTGGAGACTCCACAAAAAGAAAACTCCGCAACTAGAAACTCCACGATTAGACACTCCACAACTTGAGACTCCGCAACGACAGATTCCACAACTAGAAACTCCGCAACTAGAAACTTCCAACTTGAAACTAAAAAGCTAGAAACTCCGCAACTAGAAACTCCACAATTAGAAACTCCGCAACTAGAAACTCCACAACTACAGACTCTACAACTACAAACTCCACAACTAGAAAATCCACAACCAGAAACTCAACAATTAGAGACTCCACAACTAGAAACTCTGCAACTAAAAACTCCACAACTAGAAACTCCACAACTAGAAACTCCACAACTAGAATCTTCACAACTAGAAACTCCGCAACTAAAACTCCACAACTAGAAACTCTACAACTAGAAACTATGCAACTAGAAACTCTGCCACTAGAAACTCCACAGCTAGAACGTCCGCAACTAGAAACTCTGCAACTAAAAACTCCGCAACAAGAAACTCCACAACTAGAAACTCCACAACTAGCGACTCCACAACTAGAAACCTCCGCAACTAGAAACTCCACGACTAGAAACTTTACAACTAGACACTCCATAACTAGACACTTCGCAACTAGAAACTCCACAACTAGAGACTCCACAACTAGAAAACTCTGCAACTAGAAACTCCTCAACTAGAAACTCCACAACTTGAGACTCTATAACTAGGAACTCCACAACTAGAAACTCCACAACTACAGACTCCACAATTACAAACTCCACAACTAGAAACTCCAACACCAGATACTCCGCAACTAGAAAATCCGCAACTAGAAACTCCACAACTAGAAACTCCACAACTAGAAATTCCACAAGAGACTCAACAATTAGAGACTCCACAACTAGAAACTCTGCAACTAAAAACTCCACAACTATAAACTCCACAACTAGAAGCTCAACACTAGAATCTTCACAACTAGAAACTCCGCAACTAAAAACTCCACAACTAGAAACTCTACAACTAGAAACTATGCAACTAGAAACTCTGCAATTAGAAACTCCACAGCCAGAACGTCCGCAACTAGAAACTCTCCAACTAGAAACTCCGCAACAAGAAACTCCACAACTAGAAACTCCACAACTAGAGACTCCAACACTAGAAAACTCCGCAACTAGAAACTCCACGACTAGACAATCCACAACTTGAGACTCTGCAACGACAGGCTCCGCAACTAGAAACTCTGCAAATAGAAACTCCGCATCTAGAAACTCCACAGCTAGAAACTTGCAACTAGAAACTCCACAACTAGAAACTTTACAACTAGAAACTCCATAACTAGACACTTCGCAACTAGAAACTCCACAACTAGAGACTCAACTAGAACACTCTGCAACTCGAAATTCCACGACTAGACACTCTACAACTTGCGACTCCGCTACGAAAGTCTCCGCAACTAGAAACACTGCAACTAGCAATTCCACAACTAGAAACTCCACAACTAGAAACTCCACAACTTGAGACTCCGCAACGACAGGCTCCGCAACTAGAAACTCTGCAACTAGAAACTACGCAAGTAGAAACTCCACCGCTAGAAACTCCACAACTAGAAACTCCACAACTAGAGACTGCCAACTAGAGACTGTGCAACTAGAAACTCCACAGCTAGAAACTCCGCAACTAGAAACTCCGCAACTAGAAACTCCACAACTAGAAACTCCACAACTAGAAACTCCACAACTTGAGACTTTGCAACTAAAAACTCGGCAACTAGAAACTCAACAACTAGAAACTCCACAACTAGAAACTCCACAAATAGAAACTCCACAACTTGAAACACCACAACCAGATACTCCACAACTACAAATTCCACAACTACAGACTCCACAAATAGAAACTCCAGAACTAGAAACTCCACCACCAGACACTCCGCAACTAGAAACTCCGCAACTAGAAACTCTACAACTAGAAATTCCACAACTGGAGACTCCACAAAAAGAAAACTCCTCAACTAGAAACTCCACGATTAGACACTCCTCAACTTGAGGCTCCGCAACGACAGATTCCGCAACTAGAAACTCCGCAACTAGAAACTTCCAACTAGAAACTCAAAAGCTAGAAACTCCACAACTAGAAACTCCACAACTAGAAACTCCACAACTAGAGTCTCCACAACTAGAAACTCCACAACTAGAAACTCCGCAACTAGAAACTCCACAACTAGAGACTGCACAACTAGAGACTCCGCAACTAGAAACTCCACATCTAGAAACTCCGCAACTAGAAACTCCACAACTAGAGACTCCGCAACTAGAAACTCCACAACTTGAAACTCTGCAACTCGAAACTCTGCAACAAGAAAATCCACAACTACAAACTTAAGTAGAAACTCCCCAACTAGAAACTACACAACTTGAAACTCCGCTACTAGAAACTCCGCAACTAGAAACTCCACCACTAGAAACTCCACAACTAGAGACTGCACAACTTGAGACTTCGCAACTAGAAACTCGGCCACTAGAAACTCAACAACTAGAAACTCCACACCTAGAAACTCCAACTACAAACTCCACAACTTTAAACACCGCAACTAGATACTCCACAAATACAAATTCCACAACTAGAAACTCCACATTTAGAAACTCCGCAACTAGAAACTCCACAACTTGAGACTCCATAACTAGGAACTCCACAACTAGAAACTCCACAACTACAGACTCTACAACTACAAACTCCACAACTAGAAACTCCACAACCAGAAACTCAACAATTAGAGACTCCACAAGTAGAAACTCTGCAACTAAAAACTCCACAACTAGAAACTCTACAACTAGAATCTTCACAACTAGAAACTCCGCAACTAAAACTCCACAACTAGAAACTCTACAACTAGAAACTATGCAACTAGAAACTCTGCAATTAGAAACTCCACAGCTAGAACGTCCGCAACTAGAAACTCTGCAACTAGAAGCTCCGCAACAAGAAACTCCACAACTAGAAACTCCACAACTAGTGACTCCACAACTAGAAAACTCCGTAACTAGAAACTCCACGACTAGAAACTTTACAACTAGAAACTCCATAACTAGACACTTCGCAACTAAAAACTCCACAACTAGAGACTCCTAAACTAGAAAACTCTGCAACTAGAAACTCCACGACTAGACACTCTACAACTTGAGACTCCGCAATGAAAGACTCCGCAACTAGAAACTCTGCAACTAGAAACTCCACAACTAGAAACTCCACAACTAGAAAACTTCGCAACTAGAAACTCCACGACTAGACACTCCACAAATTGAGACTCCGCAACGACAGGCTCCGCAACTAGAAACTCTGCAACTAGAAACTCCACAACTAGAGACTCCACAACTAGAAAACTCCGCAACTAGAAACTCCACGACTAGACACTCTACAACTTGAGACTCCGCAACGACAGACTTCGCAACTAGAAACTCTGCAGCTAGAAACTCCAGAACTAGAAACTCCACAACGAGAAACTCCCCAACCAGAGACTTCACATCTAGAGACTCCGCAACTAGAAACTCCACAGCTAGAAACTCCGCAGCTAGAAACTCCACAACTAGAAACTCCACCACCAGACTCTCCGCAACTACAAACTCCGCAACTAGAAACTCCAAAACTTGAAATTCCACAACAAGAGACTCAATAACTAGAGACTCCACAACTAAAAACTGCACAACTAGAAACTCCACTACTGGAAACTCTGCAACTAGAAATTCGACAACATTAAACTGCACAACTAAAAACTCTACACATATAAATTCCACAACTTCAAACTTCACAACTAGAAACTGCGCAACTAAAAACTCCACAACTAGAAACTCCACAACTAGAAACTACGCCACTAGAAACTCTGCAACTAGAAACTGCCCAGCTAGAGCGCCCGCAACTAGAAACTCTGCAACTAGAAACTCCACAGCTAGAAAGTCCGAAACTAGAAACTCTGCAACTAGAAACTCCGCAACTAGAAACTCCAAAGCTAGAAACTTCCCAACTAGAAGCTCCAGAACTAGAAACTCTACAGCAAGAGACTGCACAACTAGAGACTGCACAACTAGAGACTGCCCCGCTGCGGTGGTCAAGTGGCTAAGGTACTCGGCTGTTGACCCGCAGGTCGCGGGTTCGAATCCCGGCGGCGGCGGCTGCATTTCCAATGGAGGCGGAAATGTTGTAGGCCAGTGTGATCAGATTTGGGTGCACGTTAAAGAACCCCAGGTGGTCAAAATTTCCGGAGCCCTCCACTACGGTGTCTCTCATAATCATATGGTGGTTTTGAGACGTTAAACCCCACATATCATCAATCAACTAGAGACTCCGCAACTAGAAACTCCACAGCTAGAAACTCCGCAACTAGAAACTCCACAACTAGAAACTTTACAACTAGAAACTCTATAACTAGACACTTCGCAACTAGAAACTCCACAACTAGAGACTCCACAACTAGAAAACTCCGCAACTAGAAACTCCACGACTAGACACTCTAGAACTAGAGACTTCGCAACTAGAAACTCTGCAACTAGAAACTCCAGAACTAGAAACTCCACAACTAGAAACTCGACAACTAGAGACTCCACATCTAGAGACTAAGCAACTAGAAACTCCACAGCTAGAAACTCCGCAACTAGAAACTCCACAACTAGAAACTGCACCACCAGACGCTCCGCAGCTACAAACTCCGCAACTAGAAACTCCACAACTTGAAATTCCACAACAAGAGACTCAAAAACTAGAGACTCCACAACTAAAAACTGCACAACTAGAAACTCCACTACTGGAAACTCTGCAACTAGAAACTCGACAACATTAAACTCCACAACTAAAACTCCACACATATAGATTCCACAACTTGAAACTCCACAACTAGAAACTGAGCAACTAAAAACTCCACAACTAAAAAATCCACAACTAAAAACTACGCCACTAGAAAGTCTGCAACTAGAAACTGCACAGCTAGAGCGCCCGCAACTAGAAACTCTGCAACAAGAAAATCCACAACTATAAACTTAAGTAGAAACTCCCCAACTAGAAACTACACAACTTGAAACTCCGCTACTAGAAACTCCGCAACTAGAAAATCCACAACTAGAAACTTCAAAACTAGAAACTCTACAACAAGAAACTCCACAACTAGAAACTCCACAACTAGAGACTGCACAACTTGAGACTTCGCAACTAGAAACTCGGCCACTAGAAACTCAACAACTAGAAACTCCACGACTAGACACTCTACAACTTGAGACTCCGCAACGAAAGTCACCGCAACTAGAAACTCTGCACCTAGCAATTCCACAACTAGAAACTCCACAAAAAGAAAACTCCGCAACTAGAAACTCCACGATTAGACACTCCACAACTTGAGACTCCGCAACGACAGATTCCACAACTAGAAACTCCGCAACTAGAAACTTCCAACTTGAAACTAAAAAGCTAGAAACTCCACAACTAGAAACTCCACAACTAGAGTCTCCAGAACTAGAAACTCCACAGCTAGAAACTCCGCAACTAGAAACTCCACAATTAGAAACTCCGCAACTAGAAACTCCACAACTACAGACTCTACAACTACAAACTCCACAACTAGAAAATCCACAACCAGAAACTCAACAATTAGAGACTCCACAACTAGAAACTCTGCAACTAAAAACTCCACAACTAGAAACTCCACAACTAGAAACTCCACAACTAGAATCTTCACAACTAGAAACTCCGCAACTAAAACTCCACAACTAGAAACTCTACAACTAGAAACTATGCAACTAGAAACTCTGCCACTAGAAACTCCACAGCTAGAACGTCCGCAACTAGAAACTCTGCAACTAAAAACTCCGCAACAAGAAACTCCACAACTAGAAAACTCCGCAACTAGAAACTCCACGACTAGAAACTTTACAACTAGACACTCCATAACTAGACACTTCGCAACTAGAAACTCCACAACTAGAGACTCCACAACTAGAAAACTCTGCAACTAGAAACTCCTCAACTAGAAACTCCACAACTTGAGACTCTATAACTAGGAACTCCACAACTAGAAACTCCACAACTACAGACTCCACAATTACAAACTCCACAACTAGAAACTCCAACACCAGATACTCCGCAACTAGAAAATCCGCAACTAGAAACTCCACAACTAGAAACTCCACAACTAGAAATTCCACAAGAGACTCAACAATTAGAGACTCCACAACTAGAAACTCTGCAACTAAAAACTCCACAACTATAAACTCCACAACTAGAAGCTCAACACTAGAATCTTCACAACTAGAAACTCCGCAACTAAAAACTCCACAACTAGAAACTCTACAACTAGAAACTATGCAACTAGAAACTCTGCCATTAGAAACTCCACAGCCAGAACGTCCGCAACTAGAAACTCTCCAACTAGAAACTCCGCAACAAGAAACTCCACAACTAGAAACTCCACAACTAGAGACTCCAACACTAGAAAACTCCGCAACTAGAAACTCCACGACTAGACATTCCACAACTTGAGACTCTGCAACGACATACTCCACAACTTGAAACTCTGCAACTCGAAACTCGGCAACAAGAAAATCCACAACTATAAACTTAAGTAGAAACTCCCCAACTAGAAACAGCACAACTAGAAACTCCGCAACTAGAAACTCTGCAATTAGAAAATCCACAACTAGAAATTTAAAACTAGAAACTCTACAACAAGAAACTCCCCAATTAGAAAACTCCGCAACTAGAAACTCCACGACTAGACACTCCACAACTTGAGACTCCGCAACGACAGACTCCGCAACTAGAATCTCTGCAACCAGAAACTCCGCCACTATAAACTCCACAGCTAGAAACTTGCAACTAGATACTCTGCCACTAGTAAACACCGCAACTAGAAACTTTAAAGCTAGAAACTCCACAACTAGAAACTCCACAACTAGAGTCTCCACAACTAGAAACTCCCCAACTAGAAACTCCGCAACTAGAAACTCCACAACTGGAGACTGCCAACTAGAGACTCTGCAACTAGAAACTCCACAGCTAGAAACTCCGCAACTAGAAACTCCACAACTAGAACCCCCACAACTAGAAACTCCACAACTTGAGACTTTGCAACTAGAAACTCGGTAACTAGAAACTCAACAGCTAGAAACTCCGCAACTAGAAACTCCACAACTAGAAACTCCACAACTTGAAACACCACAACTAGAAACTACGCCACTAGAAATTCTGCAAATAGAAACTGCACAGCTAGAGCGCCCGAAACTAGAAACTCTGGAACTAGAAACTCCACAGCTAGAACGTCCGCAACTAGAAACTCTGCAACTAGAAACTCCGCAACTAGAAACTCCACAGCTAGAAACTTCCCAACTAGAAGCTCCACAACTAGGAACTCCACAGCAAGTGACTCCACAACTAGAGACTGCACATCTAGAGACTCCGCCACTAGAAACTCAACAGCTAGAAACTCCGCAACTAGAAACTCCACAACTAGAAACTTTACAACTAGAAACTCCATAACTAGACACTTCGCAACTAGAAACTCCACAACTAGAGACTCCACAATTAGAAAATTCTGCAACTAGAAACTCCTCCACTAGACACTCTACAACTTGAGACTCCGCAACGAAAGACTCCGCAACTAGAAACTCTGCAACGAGAAACTCCACAACTAGAAACTCCACAACTAGAGACTCCACAACTAGAAAACTCCGCAGCTAGAAACTCCACGACTAGACACTCCACAACTTGAGACTCCGCAACGACAGGCTCCGCAACTAGAAACTCTGCAACTAGAAACTCCGCAACTAGAAACTCCACAGCTAGAAACTTGCAACTAGAAACTCTGCAACTAGAAACTCCGCAACTAGAAACTCCACAACTAGAGTCTCCACAACTATAAACTCCACAACTAGAAACTCCACAACTTGAGACTTTGCAACTAGAAACTCGGCAACTAGAAACTCAACAGCTAGAAACTCCGCAACTAGAAACTCCACAACTAGAAACTCAACAACTTGAAACACCACAACCAGATACTCCAGAACTACAGACTCCACAACTAGAAACTCAAGAACTAGAAACTCTACAACTAGAAATTCCACAACTGGAGACTCCACAAAAAGAAAACTCCGAAACTAGAATCTCCACGACTAGACACTCCACCACTTGAGACTCCACAATGACCGATTCCACAACTAGAAACTCTGCAACTAGAAACTCCGCCACTAAAAACTCCACAGCTAGAAACTTGCAACTAGAAACTCCGCAACTAAAAAATAAAAAGCTAGAAACTCCACAACTAGAAACTCCACAACTAGAGTCTCTACAACTAGAAACTCCACAACTAGAAACTCCACAACTAGAGTCTCTACAACTAGAAACTCCACAACTAGAAACTCCACAACGAGAAACTCCACAACTAAAGACTGCACAACTAGAGACTCCGCAACTAGAAACTCCACAGCTAGAAACTCCGCAACTAGAAACTCCACAACTGGAGACTCCGCAACTAGAAACTCCACAACTTGAAACTCTGCAACTCGAAACTCTGCAACAAGAAAATCCACAACTATAAACTGAAGTAGAAACTCCCTAGCTAGAAACTACACAACTTGAAACTCCGCAACTAGAAACTCCGCAACTAGAAAATCCACAACTACAAACTTCAAAACTAGAAACTCTACAACAAGAAACTCCACAACTTGAAACTCCACAACTAGACACTCCACAACTAGAAAACTCCGAAACCTGAAACTCCACGACTGGACACTCCACAACTTGAGACTCTGGAACGACATACTCCACAACTTGAAACTCTGCAACTCTAAACTCTGCAACAAGAAAATCCACAACTATAAACTCAAGTAGAAACTCCCCAACTAGAAACCATACAACTAGAAACTCCGCAACTAGAAACTCTGCAATTAGAAAATCCACAACTAGAAATTTAAAACTAGAAACTCTACAACAAGAAACTCCCCAACTAGAAAACTCCGCAACTAGAAACTCCACGACTAGACACTCCACAACTTGAGACTCCGCAACTAGAAACTCTGCAACCAGAAACTCCGCCACTATAAACTCCACAGCTAGAAACTTGCAACTAGAAACTCTGCAACTAGTAAACTCCGCAACTAGAAACTCCAAAGCTAGAAACTCCACAACTAGAGTCTCCACAACTAGAAACTCCCCAACTAGAAACTCCGCAACTAGAAACTCCACAACTAGAGACTACCAACTAGAGACTCTGAAACTAGAAACTCCACAGCTAGAAACTCCGAAACTAGAAACTCCACAACTAGAACCTCCACAACTAGATACTCCACAACTAGAAACTCTGCAACTAGAAACTCCGCCACTATAAACTCCACAGCTAGAAACTTGCAACTAGAAACCCCGCAACTAGAAACTCCGCAACTAGAACTTAAAAAAGCTAGAAACTCCACAATTAGAAACTCCACAACTAGAGTCTCTACAACTAGAAACTCCACAACTAGAAACTCCACAACGAGAAACTCCACAACTAGAGACTGCACAACTAGAGACTCCGCAACTAGAAACTCCACAGCTAGAAACTCCGCAACTAGAAACTCCACAACTAGAGATTCCGCAACTAGAAACTCCACAACTTGAAACTCTGCAACTCGAAACTGTGCAACAAGAAAATCCACAACTATAAACTCAAGTAGAAACTCCCAAACTAGAAACTACACAACTTGAAACTCCGCAACTAGAAACTCCGCAACTAGAAAATCCACAACTAGAAACTTCAAAACTAGAAACTCTACAACAACAAACTGCACAACTTGAAACTCCACAATTAGAAACTCCACAACTAGAAAACTCCGAAACTAGAAACTCCACGACTAGACGCTCCACAACTTGAGACTCTGCAACGACATACTCCACAACTTGAAACTCCGCAACTCTAAACTCTGCAACAAGAAAATCCACAACTATAAACTCAAATAGAAACTCCCCAACTAGAAACTACACAACTAGAAACTCCGCAACTAGAAACTCTGCAACTAGAAACTACGCAAGTAGAAACTCCACAGCTAGAAACTCCACAACTAGAAACTCCACAACTAGAGACTGCCAACTAGAAACTCCACAACTGGAAACTCCACAACTGGAAACTCTGCAACTAGAAACTCCGTAACTAGAAACTCCACAACTAGAGTCTCCACAACTATAAACTCCACAACTAGAAACTCCACAACTAGAGACTGCACAACTAGAGACTCTGCAACTAGAAACTCCACAGTCAGAAACTCCGCAACTAGAAACTCCACAACTAGAATTTCCACAGCTAGAAAACTCCGAAACTAGAAACTCCACAACTTGAGACTTTGCAACTAAAAACTCGGCAACTAGAAACTCAACAACTAGAAACTCCACAACTAGAAACTCCACAAATAGAAACTCCACAACTTGAAACACCACAACCAGATACTCCACAACTACAAATTCCACAACTACAGACTCCACAAATAGAAACTCCAGAACTAGAAACTCCACCACCAGACACTCCGCAACTAGAAACTCCGCAACTAGAAACTCTACAACTAGAAATTCCACAACTGGAGACTCCACAAAAAGAAAACTCCTCAACTAGAAACTCCACGATTAGACACTCCTCAACTT
This sequence comes from Rhipicephalus microplus, assembly GCF_043290135.1. Classification (NCBI taxonomy): domain Eukaryota; kingdom Metazoa; phylum Arthropoda; class Arachnida; order Ixodida; family Ixodidae; genus Rhipicephalus; species Rhipicephalus microplus. The sequence continues at coordinate 109,469 of NW_027464659.1, read as the reverse complement.
GAGGCTCCGCAACGACAGATTCCGCAACTAGAAACTCCGCAACTAGAAACTTCCAACTAGAAACTCAAAAGCTAGAAACTCCACAACTAGAAACTCCACAACTAGAAACTCCACAACTAGAGTCTCCACAACTAGAAACTCCACAACTAGAAACTCCGCAACTAGAAACTCCACAACTAGAGACTGCACAACTAGAGACTCCGCAACTAGAAACTCCACAGCTAGAAACTCCGCAACTAGAAACTCCACAACTAGAGACTCCGCAACTAGAAACTCCACAACTTGAAACTCTGCAACTCGAAACTCTGCAACAAGAAAATCCACAACTATAAACTTAAGTAGAAACTCCCCAACTAGAAACTACACAACTTGAAACTCCGCTACTAGAAACTCCGCAACTAGAAACTCCACCACTAGAAACTCCACAACTAGAGACTGCACAACTTGAGACTTCGCAACTAGAAACTCGGCCACTAGAAACTCAACAACTAGAAACTCCACACCTAGAAACTCCAACTACAAACTCCACAACTTTAAACACCGCAACTAGATACTCCACAAATACAAATTCCACAACTAGAAACTCCACATTTAGAAACTCCGCAACTAGAAACTCCACAACTTGAGACTCCATAACTAGGAACTCCACAACTAGAAACTCCACAACTACAGACTCTACAACTACAAACTCCACAACTAGAAACTCCACAACCAGAAACTCAACAATTAGAGACTCCACAAGTAGAAACTCTGCAACTAAAAACTCCACAACTAGAAACTCTACAACTAGAATCTTCACAACTAGAAACTCCGCAACTAAAACTCCACAACTAGAAACTCTACAACTAGAAACTATGCAACTAGAAACTCTGCAATTAGAAACTCCACAGCTAGAACGTCCGCAACTAGAAACTCTGCAACTAGAAGCTCCGCAACAAGAAACTCCACAACTAGAAACTCCACAACTAGTGACTCCACAACTAGAAAACTCCGTAACTAGAAACTCCACGACTAGAAACTTTACAACTAGAAACTCCATAACTAGACACTTCGCAACTAAAAACTCCACAACTAGAGACTCCTAAACTAGAAAACTCTGCAACTAGAAACTCCACGACTAGACACTCTACAACTTGAGACTCCGCAATGAAAGACTCCGCAACTAGAAACTCTGCAACTAGAAACTCCACAACTAGAAACTCCACAACTAGAAAACTTCGCAACTAGAAACTCCACGACTAGACACTCCACAAATTGAGACTCCGCAACGACAGGCTCCGCAACTAGAAACTCTACAACTAGAAATTCCACAACTGGAGACTCCACAAAAAGAAAACTCCTCAACTAGAAACTCCACGATTAGACACTCCTCAACTTGAGGCTCCGCAACGACAGATTCCGCAACTAGAAACTCCGCAACTAGAAACTTCCAACTAGAAACTCAAAAGCTAGAAACTCCACAACTAGAAACTCCACAACTAGAAACTCCACAACTAGAGTCTCCACAACTAGAAACTCCACAACTAGAAACTCCGCAACTAGAAACTCCACAACTAGAGACTGCACAACTAGAGACTCCGCAACTAGAAACTCCACAGCTAGAAACTCCGCAACTAGAAACTCCACAACTAGAGACTCCGCAACTAGAAACTCCACAACTTGAAACTCTGCAACTCGAAACTCTGCAACAAGAAAATCCACAACTATAAACTTAAGTAGAAACTCCCCAACTAGAAACTACACAACTTGAAACTCCGCTACTAGAAACTCCGCAACTAGAAACTCCACCACTAGAAACTCCACAACTAGAGACTGCACAACTTGAGACTTCGCAACTAGAAACTCGGCCACTAGAAACTCAACAACTAGAAACTCCACACCTAGAAACTCCAACTACAAACTCCACAACTTTAAACACCGCAACTAGATACTCCACAAATACAAATTCCACAACTAGAAACTCCACATTTAGAAACTCCGCAACTAGAAACTCCACAACTTGAGACTCCATAACTAGGAACTCCACAACTAGAAACTCCACAACTACAGACTCTACAACTACAAACTCCACAACTAGAAACTCCACAACCAGAAACTCAACAATTAGAGACTCCACAAGTAGAAACTCTGCAACTAAAAACTCCACAACTAGAAACTCTACAACTAGAATCTTCACAACTAGAAACTCCGCAACTAAAACTCCACAACTAGAAACTCTACAACTAGAAACTATGCAACTAGAAACTCTGCAATTAGAAACTCCACAGCTAGAACGTCCGCAACTAGAAACTCTGCAACTAGAAGCTCCGCAACAAGAAACTCCACAACTAGAAACTCCACAACTAGTGACTCCACAACTAGAAAACTCCGTAACTAGAAACTCCACGACTAGAAACTTTACAACTAGAAACTCCATAACTAGACACTTCGCAACTAAAAACTCCACAACTAGAGACTCCTAAACTAGAAAACTCTGCAACTAGAAACTCCACGACTAGACACTCTACAACTTGAGACTCCGCAATGAAAGACTCCGCAACTAGAAACTCTGCAACTAGAAACTCCACAACTAGAAACTCCACAACTAGAAAACTTCGCAACTAGAAACTCCACGACTAGACACTCCACAAATTGAGACTCCGCAACGACAGGCTCCGCAACTAGAAACTCTGCAACTAGAAACTCCACAACTAGAGACTCCACAACTAGAAAACTCCGCAACTAGAAACTCCACGACTAGACACTCTACAACTTGAGACTCCGCAACGACAGACTTCGCAACTAGAAACTCTGCAGCTAGAAACTCCAGAACTAGAAACTCCACAACGAGAAACTCCCCAACCAGAGACTTCACATCTAGAGACTCCGCAACTAGAAACTCCACAGCTAGAAACTCCGCAGCTAGAAACTCCACAACTAGAAACTCCACCACCAGACTCTCCGCAACTACAAACTCCGCAACTAGAAACTCCAAAACTTGAAATTCCACAACAAGAGACTCAATAACTAGAGACTCCACAACTAAAAACTGCACAACTAGAAACTCCACTACTGGAAACTCTGCAACTAGAAACTCGACAACATTAAACTGCACAACTAAAAACTCTACACATATAAATTCCACAACTTCAAACTTCACAACTAGAAACTGCGCAACTAAAAACTCCACAACTAGAAACTCCACAACTAGAAACTACGCCACTAGAAACTGTGCAACTAGAAACTGCCCAGCTAGAGCGCCCGCAACTAGAAACTCTGCAACTAGAAACTCCACAGCTAGAAAGTCCGAAACTAGAAACTCTGCAACTAGAAACTCCGCAACTAGAAACTCCAAAGCTAGAAACTTCCCAACTAGAAGCTCCAGAACTAGAAACTCTACAGCAAGAGACTGCACAACTAGAGACTGCACAACTAGAGACTGCCCCGCTGCGGTGGTCAAGTGGCTAAGGTACTCGGCTGTTGACCCGCAGGTCGCGGGTTCGAATCCCGGCGGCGGCGGCTGCATTTCCAATGGAGGCGGAAATGTTGTAGGCCAGTGTGATCAGATTTGGGTGCACGTTAAAGAACCCCAGGTGGTCAAAATTTCCGGAGCCCTCCACTACGGTGTCTCTCATAATCATATGGTGGTTTTGAGACGTTAAACCCCACATATCATCAATCAACTAGAGACTCCGCAACTAGAAACTCCACAGCTAGAAACTCCGCAACTAGAAACTCCACAACTAGAAACTTTACAACTAGAAACTCTATAACTAGACACTTCGCAACTAGAAACTCCACAACTAGAGACTCCACAACTAGAAAACTCCGCAACTAGAAACTCCACGACTAGACACTCTACAACTAGAGACTTCGCATCTAGAAACTCTGCAACTAGAAACTCCAGAACTAGAAACTCCACAACTAGAAACTCGACAACTAGAGACTCCACATCTAGAGACTAAGCAACTAGAAACTCCACAGCTAGAAACTCCGCAACTAGAAACTCCACAACTAGAAACTGCACCACCAGACGCTCCGCAGCTACAAACTCCGCAACTAGAAACTCCACAACTTGAAATTCCACAACAAGAGACTCAAAAACTAGAGACTCCACAACTAAAAACTGCACAACTAGAAACTCCACTACTGGAAACTCTGCAACTAGAAACTCGACAACATTAAACTCCACAACTAAAACTCCACACATATAGATTCCACAACTTGAAACTCCACAACTAGAAACTGAGCAACTAAAAACTCCACAACTAAAAAATCCACAACTAAAAACTACGCCACTAGAAAGTCTGCAACTAGAAACTGCACAGCTAGAGCGCCCGCAACTAGAAACTCTGCAACAAGAAAATCCACAACTATAAACTTAAGTAGAAACTCCCCAACTAGAAACTACACAACTTGAAACTCCGCTACTAGAAACTCCGCAACTAGAAAATCCACAACTAGAAACTTCAAAACTAGAAACTCTACAACAAGAAACTCCACAACTAGAAACTCCACAACTAGAGACTGCACAACTTGAGACTTCGCAACTAGAAACTCGGCCACTAGAAACTCAACAACTAGAAACTCCACGACTAGACACTCTACAACTTGAGACTCCGCAACGAAAGTCACCGCAACTAGAAACTCTGCACCTAGCAATTCCACAACTAGAAACTCCACAAAAAGAAAACTCCGCAACTAGAAACTCCACGATTAGACACTCCACAACTTGAGACTCCGCAACGACAGATTCCACAACTAGAAACTCCGCAACTAGAAACTTCCAACTTGAAACTAAAAAGCTAGAAACTCCACAACTAGAAACTCCACAACTAGAGTCTCCAGAACTAGAAACTCCACAGCTAGAAACTCCGCAACTAGAAACTCCACAATTAGAAACTCCGCAACTAGAAACTCCACAACTACAGACTCTACAACTACAAACTCCACAACTAGAAAATCCACAACCAGAAACTCAACAATTAGAGACTCCACAACTAGAAACTCTGCAACTAAAAACTCCACAACTAGAAACTCCACAACTAGAAACTCCACAACTAGAATCTTCACAACTAGAAACTCCGCAACTAAAACTCCACAACTAGAAACTCTACAACTAGAAACTATGCAACTAGAAACTCTGCCACTAGAAACTCCACAGCTAGAACGTCCGCAACTAGAAACTCTGCAACTAAAAACTCCGCAACAAGAAACTCCACAACTAGAAAACTCCGCAACTAGAAACTCCACGACTAGAAACTTTACAACTAGACACTCCATAACTAGACACTTCGCAACTAGAAACTCCACAACTAGAGACTCCACAACTAGAAAACTCTGCAACTAGAAACTCCTCAACTAGAAACTCCACAACTTGAGACTCTATAACTAGGAACTCCACAACTAGAAACTCCACAACTACAGACTCCACAATTACAAACTCCACAACTAGAAACTCCAACACCAGATACTCCGCAACTAGAAAATCCGCAACTAGAAACTCCACAACTAGAAACTCCACAACTAGAAATTCCACAAGAGACTCAACAATTAGAGACTCCACAACTAGAAACTCTGCAACTAAAAACTCCACAACTATAAACTCCACAACTAGAAGCTCAACACTAGAATCTTCACAACTAGAAACTCCGCAACTAAAAACTCCACAACTAGAAACTCTACAACTAGAAACTATGCAACTAGAAACTCTGCCATTAGAAACTCCACAGCCAGAACGTCCGCAACTAGAAACTCTCCAACTAGAAACTCCGCAACAAGAAACTCCACAACTAGAAACTCCACAACTAGAGACTCCAACACTAGAAAACTCCGCAACTAGAAACTCCACGACTAGACATTCCACAACTTGAGACTCTGCAACGACATACTCCACAACTTGAAACTCTGCAACTCGAAACTCGGCAACAAGAAAATCCACAACTATAAACTTAAGTAGAAACTCCCCAACTAGAAACAGCACAACTAGAAACTCCGCAACTAGAAACTCTGCAATTAGAAAATCCACAACTAGAAATTTAAAACTAGAAACTCTACAACAAGAAACTCCCCAATTAGAAAACTCCGCAACTAGAAACTCCACGACTAGACACTCCACAACTTGAGACTCCGCAACGACAGACTCCGCAACTAGAATCTCTGCAACCAGAAACTCCGCCACTATAAACTCCACAGCTAGAAACTTGCAACTAGATACTCTGCCACTAGTAAACACCGCAACTAGAAACTTTAAAGCTAGAAACTCCACAACTAGAAACTCCACAACTAGAGTCTCCACAACTAGAAACTCCCCAACTAGAAACTCCGCAACTAGAAACTCCACAACTGGAGACTGCCAACTAGAGACTCTGCAACTAGAAACTCCACAGCTAGAAACTCCGCAACTAGAAACTCCACAACTAGAACCTCCACAACTAGAAACTCCACAACTTGAGACTTTGCAACTAGAAACTCGGTAACTAGAAACTCAACAGCTAGAAACTCCGCAACTAGAAACTCCACAACTAGAAACTCCACAACTTGAAACACCACAACTAGAAACTACGCCACTAGAAATTCTGCAAATAGAAACTGCACAGCTAGAGCGCCCGAAACTAGAAACTCTGGAACTAGAAACTCCACAGCTAGAACGTCCGCAACTAGAAACTCTGCAACTAGAAACTCCGCAACTAGAAACTCCACAGCTAGAAACTTCCCAACTAGAAGCTCCACAACTAGGAACTCCACAGCAAGTGACTCCACAACTAGAGACTGCACATCTAGAGACTCCGCCACTAGAAACTCAACAGCTAGAAACTCCGCAACTAGAAACTCCACAACTAGAAACTTTACAACTAGAAACTCCATAACTAGACACTTCGCAACTAGAAACTCCACAACTAGAGACTCCACAATTAGAAAATTCTGCAACTAGAAACTCCTCCACTAGACACTCTACAACTTGAGACTCCGCAACGAAAGACTCCGCAACTAGAAACTCTGCAACGAGAAACTCCACAACTAGAAACTCCACAACTAGAGACTCCACAACTAGAAAACTCCGCAGCTAGAAACTCCACGACTAGACACTCCACAACTTGAGACTCCGCAACGACAGGCTCCGCAACTAGAAACTCTGCAACTAGAAACTCCGCAACTAGAAACTCCACAGCTAGAAACTTGCAACTAGAAACTCTGCAACTAGAAACTCCGCAACTAGAAACTCCACAACTAGAGTCTCCACAACTATAAACTCCACAACTAGAAACTCCACAACTTGAGACTTTGCAACTAGAAACTCGGCAACTAGAAACTCAACAGCTAGAAACTCCGCAACTAGAAACTCCACAACTAGAAACTCAACAACTTGAAACACCACAACCAGATACTCCAGAACTACAGACTCCACAACTAGAAACTCAAGAACTAGAAACTCTACAACTAGAAATTCCACAACTGGAGACTCCACAAAAAGAAAACTCCGAAACTAGAATCTCCACGACTAGACACTCCACCACTTGAGACTCCACAATGACCGATTCCACAACTAGAAACTCTGCAACTAGAAACTCCGCCACTAAAAACTCCACAGCTAGAAACTTGCAACTAGAAACTCCGCAACTAAAAAATAAAAAGCTAGAAACTCCACAACTAGAAACTCCACAACTAGAGTCTCTACAACTAGAAACTCCACAACTAGAAACTCCACAACTAGAGTCTCTACAACTAGAAACTCCACAACTAGAAACTCCACAACGAGAAACTCCACAACTAAAGACTGCACAACTAGAGACTCCGCAACTAGAAACTCCACAGCTAGAAACTCCGCAACTAGAAACTCCACAACTGGAGACTCCGCAACTAGAAACTCCACAACTTGAAACTCTGCAACTCGAAACTCTGCAACAAGAAAATCCACAACTATAAACTGAAGTAGAAACTCCCTAGCTAGAAACTACACAACTTGAAACTCCGCAACTAGAAACTCCGCAACTAGAAAATCCACAACTACAAACTTCAAAACTAGAAACTCTACAACAAGAAACTCCACAACTTGAAACTCCACAACTAGAAACTCCACAACTAGAAAACTCCGAAACCTGAAACTCCACGACTGGACACTCCACAACTTGAGACTCTGGAACGACATACTCCACAACTTGAAACTCTGCAACTCTAAACTCTGCAACAAGAAAATCCACAACTATAAACTCAAGTAGAAACTCCCCAACTAGAAACCATACAACTAGAAACTCCGCAACTAGAAACTCTGCAATTAGAAAATCCACAACTAGAAATTTAAAACTAGAAACTCTACAACAAGAAACTCCCCAACTAGAAAACTCCGCAACTAGAAACTCCACGACTAGACACTCCACAACTTGAGACTCCGCAACTAGAAACTCTGCAACCAGAAACTCCGCCACTATAAACTCCACAGCTAGAAACTTGCAACTAGAAACTCTGCAACTAGTAAACTCCGCAACTAGAAACTCCAAAGCTAGAAACTCCACAACTAGAGTCTCCACAACTAGAAACTCCCCAACTAGAAACTCCGCAACTAGAAACTCCACAACTAGAGACTACCAACTAGAGACTCTGAAACTAGAAACTCCACAGCTAGAAACTCCGAAACTAGAAACTCCACAACTAGAACCTCCACAACTAGATACTCCACAACTAGAAACTCTGCAACTAGAAACTCCGCCACTATAAACTCCACAGCTAGAAACTTGCAACTAGAAACCCCGCAACTAGAAACTCCGCAACTAGAACTTAAAAAAGCTAGAAACTCCACAATTAGAAACTCCACAACTAGAGTCTCTACAACTAGAAACTCCACAACTAGAAACTCCACAACGAGAAACTCCACAACTAGAGACTGCACAACTAGAGACTCCGCAACTAGAAACTCCACAGCTAGAAACTCCGCAACTAGAAACTCCACAACTAGAGATTCCGCAACTAGAAACTCCACAACTTGAAACTCTGCAACTCGAAACTGTGCAACAAGAAAATCCACAACTATAAACTCAAGTAGAAACTCCCAAACTAGAAACTACACAACTTGAAACTCCGCAACTAGAAACTCCGCAACTAGAAAATCCACAACTAGAAACTTCAAAACTAGAAACTCTACAACAACAAACTGCACAACTTGAAACTCCACAATTAGAAACTCCACAACTAGAAAACTCCGAAACTAGAAACTCCACGACTAGACGCTCCACAACTTGAGACTCTGCAACGACATACTCCACAACTTGAAACTCCGCAACTCTAAACTCTGCAACAAGAAAATCCACAACTATAAACTCAAATAGAAACTCCCCAACTAGAAACTACACAACTAGAAACTCCGCAACTAGAAACTCTGCAACTAGAAACTACGCAAGTAGAAACTCCACAGCTAGAAACTCCACAACTAGAAACTCCACAACTAGAGACTGCCAACTAGAAACTCCACAACTGGAAACTCCACAACTGGAAACTCTGCAACTAGAAACTCCGTAACTAGAAACTCCACAACTAGAGTCTCCACAACTATAAACTCCACAACTAGAAACTCCACAACTAGAGACTGCACAACTAGAGACTCTGCAACTAGAAACTCCACAGTCAGAAACTCCGCAACTAGAAACTCCACAACTAGAATTTCCACAGCTAGAAAACTCCGAAACTAGAAACTCCACGACTAGACATTCCACAACTTGAGACTCTGCAACGACATACTCCATAACTTGAAACTCTGCAACTCGAAACTCGGCAACAAGAAAATCCACAACTATAAACTTAAGTAGAAACTCCCCAACTAGAAACAACACAACTAGAAACTCCGCAACTAGAAACTCTGCAATTAGAAAATCCACAACTAGAAATTTAAAACTAGAAACTCTACAACAAGAAACTCCCCAATTAGAAAACTCCGCAACTAGAAACTCCACGACTAGACACTCCACAACTTGAGACTCCGCAATGACAGGCTCCGCAACTAGAATCTCTGCAACCAGAAACTCCGCAACTAGAAACTCCACAGCTAGAAACTTGCAACTAGAAACTCTGCAACTAGAAACTCCGCAACTAGAAACTCCACAACTAGAGTCTCCACAACTATAAACTCCACAACTAGAAACTCCACAACTAGAGACTGCACAACTAGAGACTCTGCAACTAGAAACTCCACAGTATGAAACTCCACAACTAGAATTTCCACAACTAGAAAACTCCGAAACTAGAAACTCCACGACTAGACATTCCACAACTTGAGACTCTGCAACGACATACTCCACAACTTGTAACTCTACAACTCGAAACTCGGCAACAAGAAAATCCACTACTATAAACTTAAGTAGAAACTCCCAAACTAGAAACAACACAACTAGAAACTCCGCAACTAGAAACTCTGCAATTGGAAAATCCACAACTAGAAATTTAAAACTAGAAACTCTACAACAAAAAACTCCCCAATTAGAAAACTCCGCAACTAGAAACTCCACGACTAGACACTGCGCAACGACAGACTCCGCAACTAGAAACTCTGCAACCAGAAACTCCGCCACTATAAACTCCACAGCTAGAAACTTGCAACTAGATACTCTGACATTAGTAAACACCGCAACTAGAAACTCCAAAGCTAGAAACTCCACAGCTAGAAACTCCACAACTAGAGTCTCCACAACTAGAAACTCCCCAACCTGAAACTCCGCAACTAGAAACTCCACAGCTAGAAACTGCCAACTAGAGACTCTGCAACTAGAAACTCCACAGCTAGAAACTCCGCAACTAGAAACTCCACAACTAGAACCTCCACAACTAGAAACTCCACAACTTGAGACTTTGCAACTAGAAACTCGGCAACTAGAAACTCAACAGCTAGAAACTCCGCAACTAGAAACTCCACAACTAGAAACTCCACAACTTGAAACACCACAACCAGATACTCCAAAACTACAGACTTCACAACTAGAAACTCAAGAACTAAAAACTCTACAACTAGAAATTCCACAACTGGAGACTCCACAAAAATAAAACTCCGAAACTAGAATCTCCACGACTAGACACTCCACCACTTGAGACTCCACAATGACCGATTCCACAACTAGAAACTCTGCAACTAGAAACTCCGCCACTAAAAACTCCACAGCTAGAAACTTGCAACTAGAAACTCCGCAACTAGAAACTCCGCAACTAGAAACTAAAAAGCTAGAAACTCCACAACTAGAAACTCCGCAACTAGAGTCTCTACAACTAGAAACTCCACAACTAGAAACTCCACAACGAGAAACTCCACAACTAAAGACTGCACAACTAGAGACTCCGCAACTAGAAACTCCACAGCTAGAAACTCCGCAACTAGAAACTCCACAACTGGAGACTCCGCAACTAGAAACTCCGCAACTTGAAACTCTGCAACTCGAAACTCTGCAACAAGAAAATCCACAACTATAAACTGAAGTAGAAACTCCCTAGCTAGAAACTACACAACTTGAAACTCCGCAACTAGAAAATCCACAACTACAAACTTCAAAACTAGAAACTCTACAACAAGAAACTCCACAACTTGAAACTCCACAACTAGAAACTCCACAACTAGAAAACTCCGAAACCTGAAACTTAGCGACTGGACACTCCACAACTTGAGACTCTGGAACGACGTACTCCACAACTTGAAACTCTGCAACTCTAAGCTCTGCAACAAGAAAATCCACAACTATAAACTCAAGTAGAAACTCCCCAACTAGAAACCATACAACTAGAAACTCCGCAACTAGAAACTCTGCAATTAGAAAATCCACAACTAGAAATTTAAAACTAGAAACTCTACAACAAGAAACTCCCCAACTAGAAAACTCCGCAACTAGAAACTCCACGACTAGACACTCCACAACTTGAGACTCCGCAACGACAGACTCCGCAACTAGAAACTCTGCAACCAGAAACTCCGCCACTATAAACTCCACAGCTAGAAACTTGCAACTAGAAACTCTGCAACTAGTAAACTCCGCAACTAGAAACTCCAAAGCTAGAAACTCCACAACTAGAGTCTCCACAACTAGAAACTCCCCAACTAGAAACTCCGCAACTAGAAACTCCACAACTAGAGACTACCAACTATAGACTCTGAAACTAGAAACTCCACAGCTAGAAACTCCGAAACTAGAAACTCCACAACTAGAACCTCCACAACTAGAAACTCCAGAACTTGAGACTTTGCAACTTGAAACTCGTCAACTAGAAACTCAACAACTAGAAACTCCGCAACTAGAAACTCCACAACTAGAAACTCGACAACTTGAAACACCACAACCAGATACTCCACAACTACAGACTCTACAACTAGAAATTCCACAACTGGAGACTCCACAAAAAGAAAACTCTACAACTAGAATCTTCACGACTAGACACTTCACCACTTGAGACTCCGCAACGACAGATTCCACAACTAGAAACTCTGCAACTAGAAACTCCGCCACTATAAACTCCACAGCTAGAAACTTGCAACTAGAAACTCCGCAACTAGAAACTCCGCAACTAGAAAATAAAAAGCTAGAAACTCCACAACTAGAAACTCCACAACTAGAGTCTCTACAACAAGAAACTCCACAACTAGAAACTCCACAACGAGAAACTCCACAACTAAAGACTGCACAACTAGAGACTCCGCAACTAGAAACTCCACAGCTAGAAAGTCCGCAACTAGAAACTCCACAACTGGAGACTCCGCAACTAGAAACTCCGCAACTTGAAACTCTGCAACTCGAAACTCTGCAACAAGAAAATCCACAACTATAAACTGAAGTAGAAACTCCCTAGCTAGAAACTACACAACTTGAAACTCCGCAACTAGAAAATCCACAACTACAAACTTCAAAACTAGAAACTCTACAACAAGAAACTCCACAACTTGAAACTCCACAACTAGAAACTCCACAACAAGAAAACTCCGAAACCTGAAACTCCACGACTGGACACTCCACAACTTGAGACTCTGGAACGACATACTCCACAACTTAAAACTCTGCAACTCTAAACTCTGCAACAAGAAAATCCACAACTATAAACTCAAGTAGAAACTCCCCAACTAGAAACCATACAACTAGAAACTCCGCAACTAGAAATTCTGCAATTAGAAAATCCACAACTAGAAATTTAAAACTAGAAACTCTACAACAAGAAACTCCCCAACTAGAAAACTCCGCAACTAGAAACTCCACGACTAGACACTCCACAACTTGAGACTCCGCAACGACAGACTCCGCAACTAGAAACTCTGCAACCAGAAACTCCGCCACTATAAACTCCACAGCTAGAAACTTGCAACTAGAAACTCTGCAACTAGTAAACTCCGCAACTAGAAACTCCAAAGCTAGAAACTCCACAACTAGAGTCTCCACAACTAGAAACTCCCCAAGTAGAAACTCCGCAACTAGAAACTCCACAACTAGAGACTACCAACTAGAGACTCTGAAACTAGAAACTCCACAGCTAGAAACTCCGAAACTAGAAACTCCACAACTAGAACCTCCACAACTAGAAACTCCAGAACTTGAGACTTTGCAACTTGAAACTCGTCAACTAGAAACTCAACAACTAGAAACTTCGCAACTAGAAACTCCACAACTAGAAACTCGACAACTTGAAACACCACAACCAGATACTCCACAACTACAGACTCTACAACTAGAAATTCCACAACTGGAGACTCCACAAAAAGAAAACTCCACAACTAGAATCTTCACGACTAGACACTTCACCACTTGAGATTCCGCAACGACAGATTCCACAACTAGAAACTCTGCAACTAGAAATCCGCCACTATCAACTCCACAGCTAGAAACTTGCAACTAGAAACTCCGCAACTAGAAACTCCGCAACTAGAACTTAAAAAAGCTAGAAACTCCACAATTAGAAACTCCACAACTAGAGTCTCTACAACTAGAAACTCCACAACTAGAAACTCCACAACGAGAAACTCCACAACTAGAGACTGCACAACTAGAGACTCCGCAACTAGAAACTCCACAGCTAGAAACTCCGCAACTAGAAACTCCACAACTAGAGACTCCGCAACTAGAAACTCCACAACTTGAAACTCTGCAACTCGAAACTCTGCAACAAGAAAGTCCACAACTATAAACTCAAGCAGAAACTCCCCAACTAGAAACTACACAACTTGAAACTCCGCAACTAGAAACTCCGCAACTAGAAAATCCACAACTAGAAACTTCAAAACTAGAAACTCTACAACAAGAAACTGCACAACTTGAAACTCCACAATTAGAAACTCCACAACTAGAAAACTCCGAAACTAGAAACTCCACGACTAGACACTCCACAACTTGAGACTCTGCAACGACATACTCCACAACTTGAAACTCTGCAACTCTAAACTCTGCAACAAGAAAATCCACAACTATAAACTCAAGTAGAAACTCCCCAACTAGAAACTACACAACTAAAAACTCCGCAACTAGAAACTCTGCAACTAGAAACTACGCAAGTAGAAACTCCACAGCTAGAAACTCCACAACTAGAAACTCCACAACTAGAGACTGCCAACTAGAAACTCCACAACTGGAAACTCCACAACTAGAAACTCTGCAACTAGAAACTCCGTAACTAGAAACTCCACAACTAGAGTCTCCACAACTATAAACTCCACAACTAGAAACTCCTCAACTAGAGACTGCACAACTAGAGACTCTGCAACTAGAAACTCCACAGTCAGAAACTCCGCAACTAGAAACTCCACAACTAGAATTTCCACAGCTAGAAAACTCCGAAACTAGAAACTCCACGACTAGACATTCCACAACTTGAGACTCTGCAAGGACATACTCCACAACTTGAAACTCTGCAACTCGAAACTCGGGAACAAGAAAATCCACAACTATAAACTTAAGTAGAAACTCCCCAACTAGAAACAACACAACTAGAAACTCCGCAACTAGAAACTCTGCAATTAGAAAATCCACAACTAGAAATTTAAAACTAGAAACTCTACAACAAGAAACTCCCCAATTAGAAAACTCCGCAACTAGAAACTCCACGACTAGACACTCCACAACTTGAGACTCCGCAACGACAGACTCCGCAACTAGAATCTCTGCAACCAGAAACTCCGCCACTATAAACTCCACAGCTAGAAACTTGCAACTAGATACTCTGCCACTAGTAAACACCGCAACTAGAAACTTTAAAGCTAGAAACTCCACAACTAGAAACTCCACAACTAGAGTCTCCACAACTAGAAACTCCCCAACTAGAAACTCCACAACTAGAACCTCCACAACTAGAAACTCCGCAACTTGAGACTTTGCAACTAGAAACTCGGTAACTAGAACTCAACAGCTAGAAACTCCGCAACTGGAAACTCCACAACTAGAAACTCCACAACTTGAAACACCACAACTAGAATCTACGCCACTAGAAACTCTGCAACTAGAAACTGCACAGCTAGAGCGCCCGCAACTAGAAACTCTGGAACTAGAAACTCCACAGCTAGAACGTCCGCAACTAGAAACTCTGCAACTAGAAACTCCGCAACTAGAAACTCCACAGCTAGAAACTTCCCAACTAGAAGCTCCACAACTAGGAACTCCACAGCAAGTGACTCCACAACTAGAGACTGCACATCTAGAGACTCCGCCACTAGAAACTCAACAGCTAGAAACTCCGCAACTAGAAACTCCACAACTAGAAACTTTACAACTAGAAACTCCATAACTAGACACTTCGCAACTAGAAACTCAACAACTAGAGACTCCACAATTAGAAAATTCTGCAACTAGAAACTCCACCACTAGACACTCTACAACTTGAGACTCCGCAACGAAAGACTCCGCCACTAGAAACTCCACAACTAGAAACTCCACAACTAGAAACTCCACAACTAGAGACTCCACAACTAGAAAACTCCGCAGCTAGAAACTCCACGACTAGACACTCCACAACTTGAGACTCCGCAACGACAGGCTCAGCAACTAGAAACTCTGCAACTAGAAACTCCGCAACTAGAAACTCCACAGCTAGAAACTTGCAACTAGAAACTCTGCAACTAGAAACTCCGCAACTAGAAACTCCACAACTAGAGTCTCCACAACTATAAACTCCACAACTAGAAACTCCACAACTAGAGACTGCACAACTAGAGACTCTGCAACTAGAAATTCCACAGTCAGAAACTCCACAACTAGAATTTCCACAACTAGAAAACTCCGAAACTAGAAACTCCACGACTAGACATTCCACAACTTGAGACACTGCAACGACATACTCCACAACTTGTAACTCTGCTACTCGAAACTCGGCAACAAGAAAATCCACTACTCTAAACTTAAGTAGAAACTCCCAAACTAGAAACAACACAACTAGAAACTCCGCAACTAGAAACTCTGCAATTGGAAAATCCACAACTAGAAATTTAAAACTAGAAACTCTACAACAAAAAACTCCCCAATTAGAAAACTCCGCAACTAGAAACTCCACGACTAGACACTCCGCAACGACAAACTCCGCAACTAGAAACTCTGCAACCAGAAACTCCGCCACTATAAACTCCACAGCTAGAAACTTGCAACTAGATACTCTGACACTAGTAAACACCGCAACTAGAAACTCCAAAGCTAGAAACTCCACAGCTAGAAACTCCACAACTAGAGTCTCCACAACTAGAAACTCCCCAACCTGAAACTCCGCAACTAGAAACTCCACAGCTAGAAACTTACAACTAGAGACTCTGCAACTAGAAACTCCACAGCTAGAAACTCCGCAACTAGAAACTCCACAACTAGAACCTCCACAACTAGAAACTCCACAACTTGAGACTTTGCAACTAGAAACTCGGCAACTAGAAACTCAACAGCTAGAAACTCCGCAACTAGAAACTCCACAACTAGAAACTCCACAACTTGAAACACCACAACCAGATACACCAAAACTACAGACTCCACAACTAGAAACTCAAGAACTAGAAACTCTACAACTAGAAATTCCACAACTGGAGACTCCACAAAAAGAAAACTCCGAAACTAGAATCTCCACGACTAGACACTCCACCACTTGAGACTCCACAATGACCGATTCCACAACTAGAAACTCTGCAACTAGAAACTCCGCCACTAAAAACTCCACAGCTAGAAACTTGCAACTAGAAACTCCGCAACTAGAAACTCCGCAACTAGAAACTAAAAAGCTAGAAACTCCACAACTAGAAACTCCACAACTAGAGTCTCTACAACTAGAAACTCCACAACTAGAAACTCCACAACGAGAAACTCCACAACTAAAGACTGCACAACTAGAGACTCCGCAACTAGAAACTCCACAGCTAGAAACTCCGCAACTAGAAACTCCACAACTGGAGACTCCACAACTAGAAACTCCGCAACTTGAAACTCTGCAACTCGAAACTCTGCAACAAGAAAATCCACAACTATAAACTGAAGTAGAAACTCCCTAGCTAGAAACTACACAACTTGAAACTCCGCAACTAGAAAATCCACAACTACAAACTTCAAAACTAGAAACTCTACAACAAGAAACTCCACAACTTGAAACTCCACAACTAGAAACTCCACTACTAGAAAACTTCGAAACCTGAAACTTAGCGACTGGACACTCCACAACTTGAGACTCTGGAACGACATACTCCACAACTTGAAACTCTGCAACTCTAAACTCTGCAACAAGAAAATCCACAACTATAAACTCAAGTAGAAACTCCCCAACTAGAAACCATACAACTAGAAACTCCGCAACTAGAAACTCTGCAATTAGAAAATCCACAACTAGAAATTTAAAACTAGAAACTCTACAACAAGAAACTCCCCAACTAGAAAACTCCGCAACTAGAAACTCCACGACTAGACACTCCACAACTTGAGACTCCGCAACGACAGACTCCGCAACTAGAAACTCTGCAACCAGAAACTCCGCCACTATAAACTCCACAGCTAGAAACTTGCAACTAGAAACTCTGCAACTAGTAAACTCCGCAACTAGAAACTCCAAAGCTAGAAACTCCACAACTAGAGTCTCCACAACTAGAAACTCCCCAACTAGAAACTCCACAACTAGAGACTACCAACTAGAGACTCTGAAACTAGAAACTCCACAGCTAGAAACTCCGAAACTAGAAACTCCACAACTAGAACCTCCACAACTAGAAACTCCAGAACTTGAGACTTTGCAACTTGAAACTCGTCAACTAGAAACTCAACAACTAGAAACTCCGCAACTAGAAACTCCACAACTAGAAACTCGACAACTTGAAACACCACAACCAGATACTCCACAACTACAGACTCTACAACTAGAAATTCCACAACTGGAGACTCCACAAAAAGAAAACTCCACAACTAGAATCTTCACGACTAGACACTTCACCACTTGAGACTCCGCAACGACAGATTCCACAACTAGAAACTCTGCAACTAGAAACTCCGCCACTATAAACTCCACAGCTAGAAACTTGCAACTAGAAACTCCGCAACTAGAAACTCCGCAACTAGAACTTAAAAAAGCTAGAAACTCCACAATTAGAAACTCCACAACTAGAGTCTCTACAACTAGAAACTCCACAACTAGAAACTCCACAACGAGAAACTCCACAACTAAAGACTGCACAACTAGAGACTCCGCAACTAGAAACTCCACAGCTAGAAACTCCGCAACTAGAAACTCCACAACAGGAGACTCCGCAACTAGAAACTCCGCAACTTGAAACTCTGCAACTCGAAACTCTGCAACAAGAAAATCCACAACTATAAACTGAAGTAGAAACTCCCTAGCTAGAAACTACAAAACTTGAAACTCCGCAACTAGAAAATCCACAACTACAAACTTCAAAACTAGAAACTCTACAACAAGAAACTCCACAACTTGAAACTCCACAACTAGAAACTCCACTACTAGAAAACTTCGAAACCTGAAACTTAGCGACTGGACACTCCACAACTTGAGACTCTGGAACGACATACTCCACAACTTGAAACTCTGCAACTCTAAACTCTGCAACAAGAAAATCCACAACTATAAACTCAAGTAGAAACTCCCCAACTAGAAACCATACAACTAGAAACTCCGCAACTAGAAACTCTGCAATTAGAAAATCCACAACTAGAAATTTAAAACTAGAAACTCTACAACAAGAAACTCCCCAACTAGAAAACTCCGCAACTAGAAACTCCACGACTAGACACTCCACAACTTGAGACTCCGCAACGACAGACTCCGCAACTAGAAACTCTGCAACCAGAAACTCCGCCACTATAAACTCCACAGCTAGAAACTTGCAACTAGAAACTCTGCAACTAGTAAACTCCGCCACTAGAAACTCCAAAGCTAGAAACTCCACAACTAGAGTCTCCACAACTAGAAACTCCCCAACTAGAAACTCCGCAACTAGAAACTCCACAACTAGAGACTACCAACTAGAGACTCTGAAACAAGAAACTCCACAGCTAGAAACTCCGAAACTAGAAACTCCACAACTAGAACCTCCACAACTAGAAACTCCAGAACTTGAGACTTTGCAACTTGAAACTCGTCAACTAGAAACTCAACAACTAGAAACTCCGCAACTAGAAACTCCACAACTAGAAACTCGACAACTTGAAACACCACAACCAGATACTCCACAACTACAGACTCTACAACTAGAAATTCCACAACTGGAGACTCCACAAAAAGAAAACTCCACAACTAGATACTTCACGACTAGACACTTCACCACTTGAGACTCCGCAGCGACAGATTCCACAACTAGAAACTCTGCAACTAGAAACTCCGCCACTATAAACTCCACAGCTAGAAACTTGCAACTAGAAACTCCGCAACTAGAAACTCCGCAACTAGAACTTAAAAAAGCTAGAAACTCCCCAATTAGAAACTCCACAACTAGAGTCTCTACAACTAGAAACTCCACAACTAGAAACTCCACAACGAGAAACTCCACAACTAAAGACTGCAAACTAGAGACTCTGCAACTAGAAACTCCACAGCTAGAAACTCCGCAACTAGAAACTCCACAACTAGAACCTCCACAACTAGAAACTCCACAACTTGAGACTTTGCAACTAGAAACTCGGTAACTAGAAACTCAACAGCTAGAAACTTCGCAACTAGAAACTCCACAACTAGAAACTCCACAACTTGAAACACCACAACTAGAAACTACGCCACTAGAAACTCTGCAACTAGAAACTGCACAGCTAGAGCGCCCGCAACTAGAAACTCTGGAACTAGAAACTCCACAGCTAGAGACTACCAACTAGAGACTCTGAAACAAGAAACTCCACAGCTAGAAACTCCGAAACTAGAAACTCCACAACTAGAACCTCCACAACTAGAAACTCCAGAACTTGAGACTTTGCAACTTGAAACTCGTCAACTAGAAACTCAACAACTAGAAACTCCGCAACTAGAAACTCCACAACTAGAAACTCGACAACTTGAAACACCACAACCAGATACTCCACAACTACAGACTCTACAACTAGAAATTCCACAACTGGAGACTCCACAAAAAGAAAACTCCACAACTAGAATCTTCACGACTAGACACTTCACCACTTGAGACTCCGCAACGACAGATTCCACAACTAGAAACTCTGCAACTAGAAACTCCGCCACTATAAACTCCACAGCTAGAAACTTGCAACTAGAAACTCCGCAACTAGAAACTCCGCAACTAGAACTTAAAAAAGCTAGAAACTCCACAATTAGAAACTCCTCAACTAGAGTCTCTACAACTAGAAACTCCACAACTAGAAACTCCACAACGAGAAACTCCACAACTAAAGACTGCACAACTAGAGACTCCGCAACTAGAAACTCCACAGCTAGAAACTCCGCAACTAGAAACTCCACAACTGGAGACTCCGCAACTAGAAACTCCACAACTTGAAACTCTGCAACTCGAAACTCTGCAACAAGAAAATCCACAACTATAAACTGAAGTAGAAACTCCCTAGCTAGAAACTACAAAACTTGAAACTCCGCAACTAGAAAATCCACAACTACAAACTTCAAAACTAGAAACTCTACAACAAGAAACTCCACAACTTGAAACTCCACAACTAGAAACTCCACTACTAGAAAACTTCGAAACCTGAAACTTAGCGACTGGACACTCCACAACTTGAGACTCTGGAACGACATACTCCACAACTTGAAACTCTGCAACTCTAAACTCTGCAACAAGAAAATCCACAACTATAAACTCAAGTAGAAACTCCCCAACTAGAAACCATACAACTAGAAACTCCGCAACTAGAAACTCTGCAATTAGAAAATCCACAACTAGAAATTTAAAACTAGAAACTCTACAACAAGAAACTCCCCAACTAGAAAACTCCGCAACTAGAAACTCCACGACTAGACACTCCACAACTTGAGACTCCGCAACGACAGACTCCGCAACTAGAAACTCTGCAACCAGAAACTCCGCCACTATAAACTCCACAGCTAGAAACTTGCAACTAGAAACTCTGCAACTAGTAAACTCCGCCACTAGAAACTCCAAAGCTAGAAACTCCACAACTAGAGTCTCCACAACTAGAAACTCCCCAACTAGAAACTCCGCAACTAGAAACTCCACAACTAGAGACTACCAACTAGAGACTCTGAAACAAGAAACTCCACAGCTAGAAACTCCGAAACTAGAAACTCCACAACTAGAACCTCCACAACTAGAAACTCCAGAACTTGAGACTTTGCAACTTGAAACTCGTCAACTAGAAACTCAACAACTAGAAACTCCGCAACTAGAAACTCCACAACTAGAAACTCGACAACTTGAAACACCACAACCAGATACTCCACAACTACAGACTCTACAACTAGAAATTCCACAACTGGAGACTCCACAAAAAGAAAACTCCACAACTAGATACTTCACGACTAGACACTTCACCACTTGAGACTCCGCAGCGACAGATTCCACAACTAGAAACTCTGCAACTAGAAACTCCGCCACTATAAACTCCACAGCTAGAAACTTGCAACTAGAAACTCCGCAACTAGAAACTCCGCAACTAGAACTTAAAAAAGCTAGAAACTCCCCAATTAGAAACTCCACAACTAGAGTCTCTACAACTAGAAACTCCACAACTAGAAACTCCACAACGAGAAACTCCACAACTAAAGACTGCAAACTAGAGACTCTGCAACTAGAAACTCCACAGCTAGAAACTCCGCAACTAGAAACTCCACAACTAGAACCTCCACAACTAGAAACTCCACAACTTGAGACTTTGCAACTAGAAACTCGGTAACTAGAAACTCAACAGCTAGAAACTTCGCAACTAGAAACTCCACAACTAGAAACTCCACAACTTGAAACACCACAACTAGAAACTACGCCACTAGAAACTCTGCAACTAGAAACTGCACAGCTAGAGCGCCCGCAACTAGAAACTCTGGAACTAGAAACTCCACAGCTAGAGACTACCAACTAGAGACTCTGAAACAAGAAACTCCACAGCTAGAAACTCCGAAACTAGAAACTCCACAACTAGAACCTCCACAACTAGAAACTCCAGAACTTGAGACTTTGCAACTTGAAACTCGTCAACTAGAAACTCAACAACTAGAAACTCCGCAACTAGAAACTCCACAACTAGAAACTCGACAACTTGAAACACCACAACCAGATACTCCACAACTACAGACTCTACAACTAGAAATTCCACAACTGGAGACTCCACAAAAAGAAAACTCCACAACTAGAATCTTCACGACTAGACACTTCACCACTTGAGACTCCGCAACGACAGATTCCACAACTAGAAACTCTGCAACTAGAAACTCCGCCACTATAAACTCCACAGCTAGAAACTTGCAACTAGAAACTCCGCAACTAGAAACTCCGCAACTAGAACTTAAAAAAGCTAGAAACTCCACAATTAGAAACTCCTCAACTAGAGTCTCTACAACTAGAAACTCCACAACTAGAAACTCCACAACGAGAAACTCCACAACTAAAGACTGCACAACTAGAGACTCCGCAACTAGAAACTCCACAGCTAGAAACTCCGCAACTAGAAACTCCACAACTGGAGACTCCGCAACTAGAAACTCCACAACTTGAAACTCTGCAACTCGAAACTCTGCAACTAGAAACTCCGTAACTAGAAACTCCACAACTAGAGTCTCCACAACTATAAACTCCACAACTAGAAACTCCACAACTAGAGACTGCACAACTAGAGACTCTGCAACTAGAAACTCCACAGTCAGAAA
Organism: Rhipicephalus microplus; assembly: GCF_043290135.1. Classification (NCBI taxonomy): domain Eukaryota; kingdom Metazoa; phylum Arthropoda; class Arachnida; order Ixodida; family Ixodidae; genus Rhipicephalus; species Rhipicephalus microplus. Next base: position 86,246 of record NW_027464659.1, on the reverse strand, counting down.
CTCCGCAACTAGAAACTCCACAACTAGAATTTCCACAGCTAGAAAACTCCGAAACTAGAAACTCCACGACTAGACATTCCACAACTTGAGACTCTGCAACGACATACTCCACAACTTGAAACTCTGCAACTCGAAACTCGGCAACAAGAAAATCCACAACTATAAACTTAAGTAGAAACTCCCCAACTAGAAACAACACAACTAGAAACTCCGCAACTAGAAACTCTGCAATTAGAAAATCCACAACTAGAAATTTAAAACTAGAAACTCTACAACAAGAAACTCCCCAATTAGAAAACTCCGCAACTAGAAACTCCACGACTAGACACTCCACAACTTGAGACTCCGCAACGACAGACTCCGCAACTAGAATCTCTGCAACCAGAAACTCCGCAACTAGAAACTCCACAGCTAGAAACTTGCAACTAGAAACTCTGCAACTAGAAACTCCGCAACTAGAAACTCCACAACTAGAGCTCCACAACTATAAACTCCACAACTAGAAACTCCACAACTAGAGACTGCACAACTAGAGACTCTGCAACTAGAAACTCCACAATCAGAAACTCCACAACTAGAATTTCCACAACTAGAAAACTCCCAAACTAGAAACTCAACGACTAGACATTCCACAACTTGAGACTCTGCAACGACATACTCCACAACTTGTAACTCTACAACTCGAAACTCGGCAACAAGAAAATCCACTACTATAAACTTAAGTAGAAACTCCCAAACTAGAAACAACACAACTAGAAACTCCGCAACTAGAAACTCTGCAATTGGAAAATCCACAACTAGAAATTTAAAACTAGAAACTCTACAACAAAAAACTCCCCAATTAGAAAACTCCGCAACTAGAAACTCCACGACTAGACACTCCGCAACGACAGACTCCGCAACTAGAAACTCTGCAACCAGAAACTCCCCCACTATAAACTCCACAGCTAGAAACTTGCAACTAGATACTCTGACACTAGTAAACACCGCAACTAGAAACTCCAAAGCTGGAAACTCCACAGCTAGAAACTCCACAACTAGAGTCTCCACAACTAGAAACTCCCCAACCTGAAACTCCGCAACTAGAAACTCCACAGCTAGAAACTGCCAACTAGAGATTCTGCAACTAGAAACTCCACAGCTAGAAACTCCGCAACTAGAAACTCCACAACTAGAACCTCCACAACTAGAAACTCCACAACTTGAGACTTTGCAACTAGAAACTCGGCAACTAGAAACTCAACAGCTAGAAACCCCGCAACTAGAAACTCCACAACTAGAAACTCCACAACTTGAAACACCACAACCAGATACTCCAAAACTACAGACTCCACAACTAGAAACTCAAGAACTAGAAACTCTACAACTAGAAATTCCACAACTGGAGACTCCACAAAAAGAAAACTCCGAAACTAGAATCTCCACGACTAGACACTCCACCACTTGAGACTCCACAATGACCGATTCCACAACTAGAAACTCTGCAACTAGAAACTCCGCCACTAAAAACTCCACAGCTAGAAACTTGCAACTAGAAACTCCGCAACTAGAAACTAAAAAGCTAGAAACTCCACAACTAGAAACTCCACAACGAGAAACTCCACAACTAAAGACTGCACAACTAGAGACTCCGCAACTAGAAACTCCACAGCTAGAAACTCCGCAACTAGAAACTCCACAACTGGAGACTCCGCAACTAGAAACTCCGCAACTTGAAACTCTGCAACTCGAAACTCTGCAACAAGAAAATCCACAACTATAAACTGAAGTAAAAACTCCATAGCTAGTAACTACACAACTTGAAACTCCGCAACTAGAAAATGCACAACTACAAACTTCAAAACTAGAAACTCTACAACAAGAAACTCCACAACTTGAAACTCCACAACTAGAAACTCCACAACTAGAAAACTCCGAAACCTGAAACTTAGCGACTGGACACTCCACAACTTGAGACTCTGGAACGACATACTCGACAACTTGAAACTCTGCAACTCTAAACTCTGCAACAAGAAAATCCACAACTATAAACTCAAGTAGAAACTCCCCAACTAGAAACCATACAACTAGAAACTCCGCAACTAGAAACTCTGCAATTAGAAAATCCACAACTAGAAATTTAAAACTAGAAACTCTACAACAAGAAACTCCCCAACTAGGAAAACTCCGCAACTAGAAACTCCACGACTAGACACTCCACAACTTGAGACTCCGCAACGACAGACTCCGCAACTAGAAACTCTGCAACCAGAAACTCCGCCACTATAAACTCCACAGCTAGAAACTTGCAACTAGAAACTCTGCAACTAGTAAACTCCGCAACTAGAAACTCCAAAGCTAGAAACTCCACAACTAGAGTCTCCACAACTAGAAACTCCCCAACTAGAAACTCCGCAACTAGAAACTCCACAACTAGAGACTACCAACTAGAGACTCTGAAACTAGAAACTCCACAGCTAGAAACTCCGAAACTAGAAACTCCACAACTAGAACCTCCACAACTAGAAACTCCAGAACTTGAGACTTTGCAACTTGAAACTCGTCAACTAGAAACTCAACAACTAGAAACTCCGCAACTAGAAACTCCACAACTAGAAACTCGACAACTTGAAACACCACAACCAGATACTCCACAACTACAGACTCTACAACTAGAAATTCCACAACTGGAGACTCCACAAAAAGAAAACTCCACAACTAGAATCTTCACGACTAGACACTTCACCACTTGAGACTCCGCAACGACAGATTCCACAACTAGAAACTCTGCAACTAGAAACTCCGCCACTATAAACTCCACAGCTAGAAACTTGCAACTAGAAACTCCGCAACTAGAAACTCCGCAACTAGAACTTTAAAAAGCTAGAAACTCCACAATTAGAAACTCCACAACTAGAGTCTCTACAACTAGAAACTCCACAACTAGAAACTCCACAACGAGAAACTCCACAACTAAAGACTGCACAACTAGAGACTCCGCAACTAGAAACTCCACAGCTAGAAACTCCGCAACTAGAAACTCCACAACTGGAGACTCCGCAACTAGAAACTCCACAACTTGAAACTCTGCAACTCGAAACTCTGCAACAAGAAAATCCACAACTATAAACTGAAGTAGAAACTCCCTAGCTAGAAACTACACAACTTGAAACTCCGCAACTAGAAAATGCACAACTACAAACTTCAAAACTAGAAACTCTACAACAAGAAACTCCACAACTTGAAACTCCACAACTAGAAACTCCACAACTAGAAAACTCCGAAACCTGAAACTTAGCGACTGGACACTCCACAACTTGAGACTCTGGAACGACATACTCGACAACTTGAAACTCTGCAACTCTAAACTCTGCAACAAGAAAATCCACAACTATAAACTCAAGTAGAAACTCCCCAACTAGAAACCATACAACTAGAAACTCCGCAACTAGAAACTCTGCAATTAGAAAATCCACAACTAGAAATTTAAAACTAGAAACTCTACAACAAGAAACTCCCCAACTAGGAAAACTCCGCAACTAGAAACTCCACGACTAGACACTCCACAACTTGAGACTCCGCAACGACAGACTCCGCAACTAGAAACTCTGCAACCAGAAACTCCGCCACTATAAACTCCACAGCTAGAAACTTGCAACTAGAAACTCTGCAACTAGTAAACTCCGCAACTAGAAACTCCAAAGCTAGAAACTCCACAACTAGAGTCTCCACAACTAGAAACTCCCCAACTAGAAACTCCGCAACTAGAAACTCCACAACTAGAGACTACCAACTAGAGACTCTGAAACTAGAAACTCCACAGCTAGAAACTCCGAAACTAGAAACTCCACAACTAGAACCTCCACAACTAGAAACTCCAGAACTTGAGACTTTGCAACTTGAAACTCGTCAACTAGAAACTCAACAACTAGAAACTCCGCAACTAGAAACTCCACAACTAGAAACTCGACAACTTGAAACACCACAACCAGATACTCCACAACTACAGACTCTACAACTAGAAATTCCACAACTGGAGACTCCACAAAAAGAAAACTCCACAACTAGAATCTTCACGACTAGACACTTCACCACTTGAGACTCCGCAACGACAGATTCCACAACTAGAAACTCTGCAACTAGAAACTCCGCCACTATAAACTCCACAGCTAGAAACTTGCAACTAGAAACTCCGCAACTAGAAACTCCGCAACTAGAACTTTAAAAAGCTAGAAACTCCACAATTAGAAACTCCACAACTAGAGTCTCTACAACTAGAAACTCCACAACTAGAAACTCCACAACGAGAAACTCCACAACTAAAGACTGCACAACTAGAGACTCCGCAACTAGAAACTCCACAGCTAGAAACTCCGCAACTAGAAACTCCACAACTGGAGACTCCGCAACTAGAAACTCCACAACTTGAAACTCTGCAACTCGAAACTCTGCAACAAGAAAATCCACAACTATAAACTGAAGTAGAAACTCCCTAGCTAGAAACTACACAACTTGAAACTCCGCAACTAGAAACTCCGCAACTAGAAAATCCACAACTACAAACTTCAAAACTAGAAACTCTACAACAAGAAATTCCACAACTTGAAACTCCACAACTAGAAACTCCACAACTAGAAAACTCCGAAACCTGAAACTCCACGACTGGACACTCCACAACTTGAGACTCTGGAACGACATACTCCACAACTTAAAACTCTGCAACTCTAAACTCTGCAAAAAGAAAATCCACAACTATAAACTCAAGTAGAAACTCCCCAACTAGAAACCATACAACTAGAAACTCCGCAACTAGAAACTCTGCAATTAGAAAATCCACAACTAGAAATTTAAAACTAGAAACTCTACAACAAGAAACTCCCCAACTAGAAAACTCCGCAACTAGAAACTCCACGACTAGACACTCCACAACTTGAGACTCCGCAACGACAGACTCCGCAACTAGAAACTCTGCAACCAGAAACTCCGCCACTATAAACTCCACAGCTAGAAACTTGCAACTAGAAACTCTGCAACTAGTAAACTCCGCAACTAGAAACTCCAAAGCTAGAAACTCCACAACTAGAGTCTCCACAACTAGAAACTCCCCAACTAGAAACTCCGCAACTAGAAACTCCACAACAAGAGACTACCAACTAGAGACTCTGAAACTAGAAACTCCACAGCTAGAAACTCCGAAACTAGAAACTCCACAACTAGAACCTCCACAACTAGAAACTCTAGAACTTGAGACTTTGCAACTTGAAACTCGTCAACTAGAAACTCAACAACTAGAAACTTCGCAACTAGACACTCCACAACTAGAAACTCGACAACTTGAAACACCACAACCAGATACTCCACAACTACAGACTCTACAACTAGAAATTCCACAACTGGAGACTCCACAAAAAGAAAACTCCACAACTAGAATCTTCACAACTAGACACTTCACCACTTGAGATTCCGCAACGACAGATTCCACAACTAGAAACTCTGCAACTAGAAACTCCGCCACTATAAACTCCACAGCTAGAAACTTGCAACTAGAAACTCCGCAACTAGAAACTCCGCAACTAGAACTTAAAAAAGCTAGAAACTCCACAATTAGAAACTCCACAACTAGAGTCTCTACAACTAGAAACTCCACAACTAGAAACTCCACAACGAGAAACTCCACAACTAGAGACTGCACAACTAGAGACTCCGCAACTAGAAACTCCACAGCTAGAAACTCCGCAACTAGAAACTCCACAACTAGAGACTCCGCAACTAGAAACTTGCAACTAGAAACTCTGCAACTAGAAACTCCGCAACTAGAAACTCCACAACTAGAGTCTCCACAACTATAAACTCCACAACTAGAAACTCCACAACTAGAGACTGCACAACTAGAGACTCTGCAACTAGAAACTCCACAATCAGAAACTCCACAACTAGAATTTCCACAACTAGAAAACTCCGAAACTAGAAACTCCACGACTAGACATTCCACAACTTGAGACTCTGCAACGACATACTCCACAACTTGTAACTCTACAACTCGAAACTCGGCAACAAGAAAATCCACTACTATAAACTTAAGTAGAAACTCCCAAACTAGAAACAACACAACTAGAAACTCCGCAACTAGAAACTCTGCAATTGGAAAATCCACAACTAGAAATTTAAAACTAGAAACTCTACAACAAAAAACTCCCCAATTAGAAAACTCCGCAACTAGAAACTCTGCAACCAGAAACTCCGCCACTATAAACTCCACAGCTAGAAACTTGCAACTAGATACTCTGACACTAGTAAACACCGCAACTAGAAACTCCAAAGCTAGAAACTCCACAGCTAGAAACTCCACAACTAGAGTCTCCACAACTAGAAACTCCCCAACCTGAAACTCCGCAACTAGAAACTCCACAGCTAGAAACTGCCAACTAGAGATTCTGCAACTAGAAACTCCACAGCTAGAAACTCCGCAACTTGAAACTCCACAACTAGAACCTCCACAACTAGAAACTCCACAACTTGAGACTTTGCAACTAGAAACTCGGCAACTAGAAACTCAACAGCTAGAAACTCCGCAACTAGAAACTCCACAACTAGAAACTCCACAACTTGAAACACCACAACCAGATACTCCAAAACTACAGACTCCACAACTAGAAACTCAAGAACTAGAAACTCTACAACTAGAAATTCCACAACTGGAGACTCCACAAAAAGAAAACTCCGAAACTAGAATCTCCACGACTAGACACTCCACCACTTGAGACTCCACAATGACCGATTCCACAACTAGAAACTCTGCAACTAGAAACTCCGCCACTAAAAACTCCACAGCTAGAAACTTGCAACTAGAAACTCCGCAACTAGAAACTAAAAAGCTAGAAACTCCACAACTAGAAACTCCACAACGAGAAACTCCACAACTAAAGACTGCACAACTAGAGACTCCGCAACTAGAAACTCCACAGCTAGAAACTCCGCAACTAGAAACTCCACAACTGGAGACTCCGCAACTAGAAACTCCGCAACTTGAAACTCTGCAACTCGAAACTCTGCAACAAGAAAATCCACAACTATAAACTGAAGTAGAAACTCCCTAGCTAGTAACTACACAACTTGAAACTCCGCAACTAGAAAATGCACAACTACAAACTTCAAAACTAGAAACTCTACAACAAGAAACTCCACAACTTGAAACTCCACAGCTAGAAACTCCACAACTAGAAAACTCCGAAACCTGAAACTTCACGACTGGACACTCCACAACTTGAGACTCTGGAACGACATACTCCACAACTTGAAACTCTGCAACTCTAAACTCTGCAACAAGAAAATCCACAACTATAAACTCAAGTAGAAACTCCCCAACTAGAAACCATACAACTAGAAACTCCGCAACTAGAAACTCTGCAATTAGAAAATCCACAACTAGAAATTTAAAACTAGAAACTCTACAACAAGAAACTCCCCAACTAGAAAACTCCGCAACTAGAAACTCCACGACTAGACACTCCACAACTTGAGACTCCGCAACGACAGACTCCGCAACTAGAAACTCTGCAACCAGAAACTCCGCCACTATAAACTCCACAGCTAGAAACTTGCAACTAGAAACTCTGCAACTAGTAAACTCCGCAACTAGAAACTCCAAAGCTAGAAACTCCACAACTAGAGTCTCCACAACTAGAAACTCCCCAACTAGAAACTCCGCAACTAGAAACTCCACAACTAGAGACTACCAACTAGAGACTCTGAAACTAGAAACTCCACAGCTAGAAACTCCGAAACTAGAAACTCCACAACTAGAACCTCCACAACTAGAAACTCCAGAACTTGAGACTTTGCAACTTGAAACTCGTCAACTAGAAACTCAACAACTAGAAACTCCGCAACTAGAAACTCCACAACTAGAAACTCGACAACTTGAAACACCACAACCAGATACTCCACAACTACAGACTCTACAACTAGAAATTCCACAACTGGAGACTCCACAAAAAGAAAACTCCACAACTAGAATCTTCACGACTAGACACTTCACCACTTGAGACTCCGCAACGACAGATTCCACAACTAGAAACTCTGCAACTAGAAACTCCGCCACTATAAACTCCACAGCTAGAAACTTGCAACTAGAAACTCCGCAACTAGAAACTCCGCAACTAGAACTTTAAAAAGCTAGAGACTCCGCAACTAGAAACTCCACAGCTAGAAACTCCGCAACTAGAAACTCCACAACTGGAGACTCCGCAACTAGAAACTCCACAACTTGAAACTCTGCAACTCGAAACTCTGAAACAAGAAAATCCACAACTATAAACTGAAGTAGAAACTCCCTAGCTAGAAACTACACAACTTGAAACTCCGCAACTAGAAACTCCGCAACTAGAAAATCCACAACTACAAACTTCAAAACTAGAAACTCTACAACAAGAAATTCCACAACTTGAAACTCCACAACTAGAAACTCCACAACTAGAAAACTCCGAAACCTGAAACTCCACGACTGGACACTCCACAACTTGAGACTCTGGAACGACATACTCCACAACTTAAAACTCTGCAACTCTAAACTCTGCAAAAAGAAAATCCACAACTATAAACTCAAGTAGAAACTCCCCAACTAGAAACCATACAACTAGAAACTCCGCAACTAGAAACTCTGCAATTAGAAAATCCACAACTAGAAATTTAAAACTAGAAACTCTACAACAAGAAACTCCCCAACTAGAAAACTCCGCAACTAGAAACTCCACGACTAGACACTCCACAACTTGAGACTCCGCAACGACAGACTCCGCAACTAGAAACTCTGCAACCAGAAACTCCGCCACTATAAACTCCTTAGCTAGAAACTTGCAACTAGAAACTCTGCAACTAGTAAACTCCGCAACTAGAAACTCCAAAGCTAGAAACTCCACAACTAGAGTCTCCACAACTAGAAACTCCCCAACTAGAAACTCCGCAACTAGAAACTCCACAACTAGAGACTACCAACTAGAGACTCTGAAACTAGAAACTCCACAGCTAGAAACTCCGAAACTAGAAACTCCACAACTAGAACCTCCACAACTAGAAACTCTAGAACTTGAGACTTTGCAACTTGAAACTCGTCAACTAGAAACTCAACAACTAGAAACTTCGCAACTAGAAACTCCACAACTAGAAACTCGACAACTTGAAACACCACAACCAGATACTCCACAACTACAGACTCTACAACTAGAAATTCCACAACTGGAGACTCCACAAAAAGAAAACTCCACAACTAGAATCTTCACGACTAGACACTTCACCACTTGAGATTCCGCAACGACAGATTCCACAACTAGAAACTCTGCAACTAGAAACTCCGCCACTATAAACTCCACAGCTAGAAACTTGCAACTAGAAACTCCGCAACTAGAAACTCCGCAACTAGAACTTAAAAAAGCTAGAAACTCCACAATTAGAAACTCCACAACTAGAGTCTTTACAACTAGAAACTCCACAACTAGAAACTCCACAACGAGAAACTCCACAACTAGAGACTGCACAACTAGAGACTCCGCAACTAGAAACTCCACAGCTAGAAACTCCGCAACTAGAAACTCCACAACTAGAGACTCCGCAACTAGAAACTCCACAACTTGAAACTCTGCAACTCGAAACTCTGCAACAAGAAAATCCACAACTATAAACTCAAGTAGAAACTCCCCAACTAGAAACTACACAACTTGAAACTCCGCAACTAGAAACTCCGCAACTAGAAAATCCACAACTAGAAACTTCAAAACTAGAAACTCTACAAAAAGAAACTGCACAACTTGAAACTCCACAATTAGAAACTCCACAACTAGAAAACTCCGAAACTAGAAACTCCACGACTAGACACTCCACAACTTGAGCCTCTGCAACAAGAAAATCCACAACTATAAACTCAAGTAGAAACTCCCCAACTAGAAACTACACAACTAGAAACTCCGCAACTAGAAACTCTGCAACTAGAAACTACGCAAGTAGAAACTCCACAGCTAGAAACTCCACAACTAGAAACTCCACAACTAGAGACTGCCAACTACAAAACCCCAACACTGGAAACTCCACAACTAGAAACTCTGCAACTAGAAACTCCGTAACTAGAAACTCCACAACTAGAGTCTCCACAACTATAAACTCCACAACTAGAAACTCCACAACTAGAGACTGCACAACTAGAGACTCTGCAACTAGAAACTCCACAGTCAGAAACTCCGCAACTAGAAACTCCACAACTAGAATTTCCACAGCTAGAAAACTCCGAAACTAGAAACTCCACGACTAGACATTCCACAACTTGAGACTCTGCAACGACATACTCCACAACTTGAAACTCTGCAACTCGAAACTCGGCAACAAGAAAATCCACAGTTATAAACTTAAGTAGAAACTCCCCAACTAGAAACAACACAACTAGAAACTCCGCAACTAGAAACTCTGCAATTAGAAAATCCACAACTAGAAATTTAAAACTAGAAACTCTACAACAAGAAACTCCCCAATTAGAAAACTCCGCAACTAGAAACTCCACGACTAGACACTCCACAACTTGAGACTCCGCAACGACAGACTCCGCAACTAGAATCTCTGCAACCAGAAACTCCGCCACTATAAACTCCACAGCTAGAAACTTGCAACTAGATACTCTGCCACTAGTAAACACCGCAACTAGAAACTTTAAAACTAGAAACTCCACAACTAGAAACTCCACAACTAGAGTCTCCACAACTAGAAACTCCCCAACTAGAAACTCCGCAACTAGAAACTCCACAACTAGAGACTGCCAACTAGAGACTCTGCAACTAGAAACTCCACAGCTAGAAACTCCGCAACTAGAAACTCCACAACTAGAACCTCCACAACTAGAAACTCCACAACTTGAGACTTTGCAACTAGAAACTCGGTAACTAGAAACTCCGCAACTAGAAACTCCACAACTAGAAACTCCACAACTTGAAACACCACAACTAGAAACTACGCCACTAGAAACTCTGCAACTAGAAACTGCACAGCTAGAGCGCCCGCAACTAGAAACTCTGGAACTAGAAACTCCACAGCTAGAACGTCCGCAACTAGAAACTCTGCAACTAGAAACTCCGCAACTAGAAACTCCACAGCTAGAAACTTCCCAACTAGAAGCTCCACAACTAGGAACTCCACAGCAAGTGACTCCACAACTAGAGACTGCACATCTAGAGACTCCGCCACTAGAAACTCAACAGCTAGAAACTCCGCAACTAGAAACTCCACAACTAGAAACTTTACAACTAGAAACCCCATAACTAGACACTTCGCAACTAGAAACTCCACAACTAGAGACTCCACAATTAGAAAATTCTGCAACTAGAAACTCCACCACTAGACACTCTACAACTTGAGACTCCGCAACGAAAGACTCCGCAACTAGAAACTCTGCAACTAGAAACTCCACAACTAGAAACTCCACAACTAGAAACTCCACAACTAGAGACTCCACAACTAGAAAACTCCGCAGCTAGAAACTCCACGACTAGACACTCCACAACTTGAGACTCCACAACGACAGGCTCCGCAACTAGAATCTCTGCAACTAGAAACTCCGCAACTAGAAACTCCACAGCTAGAAACTTGCAACTAGAAACTCTGCAACTAGAAACTCCGCAACTAGAAACTCCACAACTAGAGTCTCCACAACTATAAACTCCACAACTAGAAACTCCACAACTAGAGACTGCACAACTAGAGACTCTGCAACTAGAAACTCCACAGTCAGAAACTCCACAACTAGAATTTCCACAACTAGAAAACTCCGAAACTAGAAACTCCACGACTAGACATTCCACAACTTGAGACTCTGCAACGACATACTCCACAACTTGTAACTCTGCAACTCGAAACTCGGCAACAAGAAAATCCACTACTATAAACTTAAGTAGAAACTCCCAAACTAGAAACAACACAACTAGAAACTCCGCAGCTAGAAACTCTGCAATTGGAAAATCCACAACTAGAAATTTAAAACTAGAAACTCTACAACAAAAAACTCCCCAATTAGAAAACTCCGCAACTAGAAACTCCACGACTAGACACTCCGCAACGACAGACTCCGCAACTAGAAACTCTGCAACCAGAAACTCCGCCACTATAAACTCCACAGCTAGAAACTTGCAACTAGATACTCTGGCACTAGTAAACACCGCAACTAGAAACTCCAAAGCTAGAAACTCCACAGCTAGAAACTCCACAACTAGAGTCTCCACAACTAGAAACTCCCCAACCTGAAACTCCGCAACTAGAAACTCCACAGCTAGAAACTGCCAACTAGAGACTCTGCAACTAGAAACTCCACAGCTAGAAACTCCGCAACTAGAAACTCCACAACTAGAACCTCCACAACTAGAAACTCCACAACTTGAGACTTTGCAACTAGAAACTCGGCAACTAGAAACTCAACAGCTAGAAACTCCGCAACTAGAAACTCCACAACTAGAAACTCCACAACTTGAAACACCACAACCAGATACTCCAAAACTACAGACTCCACAACTAGAAACTCAAGAACTAGAAACTCTACAACTAGAAATTCCACAACTGGAGACTCCACAAAAAGAAAACTCCGAAACTAGAATCTCCACGACTAGACACTCCACCACTTGAGACTCCACAATGACCGATTCCACAACTAGAAACTCTGCAACTAGAAACTCCGCCACTAAAAACTCCACAGCTAGAAACTTGCAACTAGAAACTCCGCAACTAGAAACTCCGCAACTAGAAACTAAAAAGCTAGAAACTCCACAACTAGAAACTCCACAACTAGAGTCTCTACAACTAGAAACTCCACAACTAGAAACTCCACAACGAGAAACTCCACAACTAAAGACTGCACAACTAGAGACTCCGCAACTAGAAACTCCACAGCTAGAAACTCCGCAACTAGAAACTCCACAACTGGAGACTCCGCAACTAGAAACTCCACAACTTGAAACTCTGCAACTCGAAACTCTGCAACAAGAAAATCCAGAACTATAAACTGAAGTAGAAACTCCCTAGCTAGAAACTACACAACTTGAAACTCCGCAACTAGAAACTCCGCAACTAGAAAATCCACAACTACAAACTTCAAAACTAGAAACTCTACAACAAGAAACTCCACAACTTGAAACTCCACAACTAGAAACTCCACAACTAGAAAACTCCGAAACCTGAAACTCCACGACTGGACACTCCACAACTTGAGACTCTGGAACGACATACTCCACAACTTGAAACTCTGCAACTCTAAACTCTGCAACAAGAAAATCCACAACTATAAACTCAAGTAGAAACTCCCCAACTAGAAACCATACAACTAGAAACTCCGCAACTAGAAACTCTGCAATTAGAAAATCCACAACTAGAAATTTAAAACTAGAAACTCTACAACAAGAAACTCCCCAACTAGAAAACTCCGCAACTAGAAACTCCACGACTAGACACTCCACAACTTGAGACTCCGCAACTAGAAACTCTGCAACCAGAAACTCCGCCACTATAAACTCCACAGCTAGAAACTTGCAACTAGAAACTCTGCAACTAGTAAACTCCGCAACTAGAAACTCCAAAGCTAGAAACTCCACAACTAGAGTCTCCACAACTAGAAACTCCCCAACTAGAAACTCCGCAACTAGAAACTCCACAACTAGAGACTACCAACTAGAGACTCTGAAACTAGAAACTCCACAGCTAGAAACTCCGAAACTAGAAACTCCACAACTAGAACCTCCACAACTAGATACTCCACAACTAGAAACTCTGCAACTAGAAACTCCGCCACTATAAACTCCACAGCTAGAAACTTGCAACTAGAAACCCCGCAACTAGAAACTCCGCAACTAGAACTTAAAAAAGCTAGAAACTCCACAATTAGAAACTCCACAACTAGAGTCTCTACAACTAGAAACTCCACAACTAGAAACTCCACAACGAGAAACTCCACAACTAGAGACTGCACAACTAGAGACTCCGCAACTAGAAACTCCACAGCTAGAAACTCCGCAACTAGAAACTCCACAACTAGAGATTCCGCAACTAGAAACTCCACAACTTGAAACTCTGCAACTCGAAACTGTGCAACAAGAAAATCCACAACTATAAACTCAAGTAGAAACTCCCAAACTAGAAACTACACAACTTGAAACTCCGCAACTAGAAACTCCGCAACTAGAAAATCCACAACTAGAAACTTCAAAACTAGAAACTCTACAACAACAAACTGCACAACTTGAAACTCCACAATTAGAAACTCCACAACTAGAAAACTCCGAAACTAGAAACTCCACGACTAGACGCTCCACAACTTGAGACTCTGCAACGACATACTCCACAACTTGAAACTCCGCAACTCTAAACTCTGCAACAAGAAAATCCACAACTATAAACTCAAATAGAAACTCCCCAACTAGAAACTACACAACTAGAAACTCCGCAACTAGAAACTCTGCAACTAGAAACTACGCAAGTAGAAACTCCACAGCTAGAAACTCCACAACTAGAAACTCCACAACTAGAGACTGCCAACTAGAAACTCCACAACTGGAAACTCCACAACTGGAAACTCCACAACTAGAGACTGCCAACTACAAAACCCCAACACTGGAAACTCCACAACTAGAAACTCTGCAACTAGAAACTCCGTAACTAGAAACTCCACAACTAGAGTCTCCACAACTATAAACTCCACAACTAGAAACTCCACAACTAGAGACTGCACAACTAGAGACTCTGCAACTAGAAACTCCACAGTCAGAAACTCCGCAACTAGAAACTCCACAACTAGAATTTCCACAGCTAGAAAACTCCGAAACTAGAAACTCCACGACTAGACATTCCACAACTTGAGACTCTGCAACGACATACTCCACAACTTGAAACTCTGCAACTCGAAACTCGGCAACAAGAAAATCCACAGTTATAAACTTAAGTAGAAACTCCCCAACTAGAAACAACACAACTAGAAACTCCGCAACTAGAAACTCTGCAATTAGAAAATCCACAACTAGAAATTTAAAACTAGAAACTCTACAACAAGAAACTCCCCAATTAGAAAACTCCGCAACTAGAAACTCCACGACTAGACACTCCACAACTTGAGACTCCGCAACGACAGACTCCGCAACTAGAATCTCTGCAACCAGAAACTCCGCCACTATAAACTCCACAGCTAGAAACTTGCAACTAGATACTCTGCCACTAGTAAACACCGCAACTAGAAACTTTAAAACTAGAAACTCCACAACTAGAAACTCCACAACTAGAGTCTCCACAACTAGAAACTCCCCAACTAGAAACTCCGCAACTAGAAACTCCACAACTAGAGACTGCCAACTAGAGACTCTGCAACTAGAAACTCCACAGCTAGAAACTCCGCAACTAGAAACTCCACAACTAGAACCTCCACAACTAGAAACTCCACAACTTGAGACTTTGCAACTAGAAACTCGGTAACTAGAAACTCCGCAACTAGAAACTCCACAACTAGAAACTCCACAACTTGAAACACCACAACTAGAAACTACGCCACTAGAAACTCTGCAACTAGAAACTGCACAGCTAGAGCGCCCGCAACTAGAAACTCTGGAACTAGAAACTCCACAGCTAGAACGTCCGCAACTAGAAACTCTGCAACTAGAAACTCCGCAACTAGAAACTCCACAGCTAGAAACTTCCCAACTAGAAGCTCCACAACTAGGAACTCCACAGCAAGTGACTCCACAACTAGAGACTGCACATCTAGAGACTCCGCCACTAGAAACTCAACAGCTAGAAACTCCGCAACTAGAAACTCCACAACTAGAAACTTTACAACTAGAAACCCCATAACTAGACACTTCGCAACTAGAAACTCCACAACTAGAGACTCCACAATTAGAAAATTCTGCAACTAGAAACTCCACCACTAGACACTCTACAACTTGAGACTCCGCAACGAAAGACTCCGCAACTAGAAACTCTGCAACTAGAAACTCCACAACTAGAAACTCCACAACTAGAAACTCCACAACTAGAGACTCCACAACTAGAAAACTCCGCAGCTAGAAACTCCACGACTAGACACTCCACAACTTGAGACTCCACAACGACAGGCTCCGCAACTAGAATCTCTGCAACTAGAAACTCCGCAACTAGAAACTCCACAGCTAGAAACTTGCAACTAGAAACTCTGCAACTAGAAACTCCGCAACTAGAAACTCCACAACTAGAGTCTCCACAACTATAAACTCCACAACTAGAAACTCCACAACTAGAGACTGCACAACTAGAGACTCTGCAACTAGAAACTCCACAGTCAGAAACTCCACAACTAGAATTTCCACAACTAGAAAACTCCGAAACTAGAAACTCCACGACTAGACATTCCACAACTTGAGACTCTGCAACGACATACTCCACAACTTGTAACTCTGCAACTCGAAACTCGGCAACAAGAAAATCCACTACTATAAACTTAAGTAGAAACTCCCAAACTAGAAACAACACAACTAGAAACTCCGCAGCTAGAAACTCTGCAATTGGAAAATCCACAACTAGAAATTTAAAACTAGAAACTCTACAACAAAAAACTCCCCAATTAGAAAACTCCGCAACTAGAAACTCCACGACTAGACACTCCGCAACGACAGACTCCGCAACTAGAAACTCTGCAACCAGAAACTCCGCCACTATAAACTCCACAGCTAGAAACTTGCAACTAGATACTCTGGCACTAGTAAACACCGCAACTAGAAACTCCAAAGCTAGAAACTCCACAGCTAGAAACTCCACAACTAGAGTCTCCACAACTAGAAACTCCCCAACCTGAAACTCCGCAACTAGAAACTCCACAGCTAGAAACTGCCAACTAGAGACTCTGCAACTAGAAACTCCACAGCTAGAAACTCCGCAACTAGAAACTCCACAACTAGAACCTCCACAACTAGAAACTCCACAACTTGAGACTTTGCAACTAGAAACTCGGCAACTAGAAACTCAACAGCTAGAAACTCCGCAACTAGAAACTCCACAACTAGAAACTCCACAACTTGAAACACCACAACCAGATACTCCAAAACTACAGACTCCACAACTAGAAACTCAAGAACTAGAAACTCTACAACTAGAAATTCCACAACTGGAGACTCCACAAAAAGAAAACTCCGAAACTAGAATCTCCACGACTAGACACTCCACCACTTGAGACTCCACAATGACCGATTCCACAACTAGAAACTCTGCAACTAGAAACTCCGCCACTAAAAACTCCACAGCTAGAAACTTGCAACTAGAAACTCCGCAACTAGAAACTCCGCAACTAGAAACTAAAAAGCTAGAAACTCCACAACTAGAAACTCCACAACTAGAGTCTCTACAACTAGAAACTCCACAACTAGAAACTCCACAACGAGAAACTCCACAACTAAAGACTGCACAACTAGAGACTCCGCAACTAGAAACTCCACAGCTAGAAACTCCGCAACTAGAAACTCCACAACTGGAGACTCCGCAACTAGAAACTCCACAACTTGAAACTCTGCAACTCGAAACTCTGCAACAAGAAAATCCAGAACTATAAACTGAAGTAGAAACTCCCTAGCTAGAAACTACACAACTTGAAACTCCGCAACTAGAAACTCCGCAACTAGAAAATCCACAACTACAAACTTCAAAACTAGAAACTCTACAACAAGAAACTCCACAACTTGAAACTCCACAACTAGAAACTCCACAACTAGAAAACTCCGAAACCTGAAACTCCACGACTGGACACTCCACAACTTGAGACTCTGGAACGACATACTCCACAACTTGAAACTCTGCAACTCTAAACTCTGCAACAAGAAAATCCACAACTATAAACTCAAGTAGAAACTCCCCAACTAGAAACCATACAACTAGAAACTCCGCAACTAGAAACTCTGCAATTAGAAAATCCACAACTAGAAATTTAAAACTAGAAACTCTACAACAAGAAACTCCCCAACTAGAAAACTCCGCAACTAGAAACTCCACGACTAGACACTCCACAACTTGAGACTCCGCAACTAGAAACTCTGCAACCAGAAACTCCGCCACTATAAACTCCACAGCTAGAAACTTGCAACTAGAAACTCTGCAACTAGTAAACTCCGCAACTAGAAACTCCAAAGCTAGAAACTCCACAACTAGAGTCTCCACAACTAGAAACTCCCCAACTAGAAACTCCGCAACTAGAAACTCCACAACTAGAGACTACCAACTAGAGACTCTGAAACTAGAAACTCCACAGCTAGAAACTCCGAAACTAGAAACTCCACAACTAGAACCTCCACAACTAGATACTCCACAACTAGAAACTCTGCAACTAGAAACTCCGCCACTATAAACTCCACAGCTAGAAACTTGCAACTAGAAACCCCGCAACTAGAAACTCCGCAACTAGAACTTAAAAAAGCTAGAAACTCCACAATTAGAAACTCCACAACTAGAGTCTCTACAACTAGAAACTCCACAACTAGAAACTCCACAACGAGAAACTCCACAACTAGAGACTGCACAACTAGAGACTCCGCAACTAGAAACTCCACAGCTAGAAACTCCGCAACTAGAAACTCCACAACTAGAGATTCCGCAACTAGAAACTCCACAACTTGAAACTCTGCAACTCGAAACTGTGCAACAAGAAAATCCACAACTATAAACTCAAGTAGAAACTCCCAAACTAGAAACTACACAACTTGAAACTCCGCAACTAGAAACTCCGCAACTAGAAAATCCACAACTAGAAACTTCAAAACTAGAAACTCTACAACAACAAACTGCACAACTTGAAACTCCACAATTAGAAACTCCACAACTAGAAAACTCCGAAACTAGAAACTCCACGACTAGACGCTCCACAACTTGAGACTCTGCAACGACATACTCCACAACTTGAAACTCCGCAACTCTAAACTCTGCAACAAGAAAATCCACAACTATAAACTCAAATAGAAACTCCCCAACTAGAAACTACACAACTAGAAACTCCGCAACTAGAAACTCTGCAACTAGAAACTACGCAAGTAGAAACTCCACAGCTAGAAACTCCACAACTAGAAACTCCACAACTAGAGACTGCCAACTAGAAACTCCACAACTGGAAACTCCACAACTGGAAACTCTGCAACTAGAAACTCCGTAACTAGAAACTCCACAACTAGAGTCTCCACAACTATAAACTCCACAACTAGAAACTCCACAACTAGAGACTGCACAACTAGAGACTCTGCAACTAGAAACTCCACAGTCAGAAACTCCGCAACTAGAAACTCCACAACTAGAATTTCCACAGCTAGAAAACTCCGAAACTAGAAACTCCACGACTAGACATTCCACAACTTGAGACTCTGCAACGACATACTCCATAACTTGAAACTCTGCAACTCGAAACTCGGCAACAAGAAAATCCACAACTATAAACTTAAGTAGAAACTCCCCAACTAGAAACAACACAACTAGAAACTCCGCAACTAGAAACTCTGCAATTAGAAAATCCACAACTAGAAATTTAAAACTAGAAACTCTACAACAAGAAACTCCCCAATTAGAAAACTCCGCAACTAGAAACTCCACGACTAGACACTCCACAACTTGAGACTCCGCAATGACAGGCTCCGCAACTAGAATCTCTGCAACCAGAAACTCCGCAACTAGAAACTCCACAGCTAGAAACTTGCAACTAGAAACTCTGCAACTAGAAACTCCGCAACTAGAAACTCCACAACTAGAGTCTCCACAACTATAAACTCCACAACTAGAAACTCCACAACTAGAGACTGCACAACTAGAGACTCTGCAACTAGAAACTCCACAGTATGAAACTCCACAACTAGAATTTCCACAACTAGAAAACTCCGAAACTAGAAACTCCACGACTAGACATTCCACAACTTGAGACTCTGCAACGACATACTCCACAACTTGTAACTCTACAACTCGAAACTCGGCAACAAGAAAATCCACTACTATAAACTTAAGTAGAAACTCCCAAACTAGAAACAACACAACTAGAAACTCCGCAACTAGAAACTCTGCAATTGGAAAATCCACAACTAGAAATTTAAAACTAGAAACTCTACAACAAAAAACTCCCCAATTAGAAAACTCCGCAACTAGAAACTCCACGACTAGACACTGCGCAACGACAGACTCCGCAACTAGAAACTCTGCAACCAGAAACTCCGCCACTATAAACTCCACAGCTAGAAACTTGCAACTAGATACTCTGACATTAGTAAACACCGCAACTAGAAACTCCAAAGCTAGAAACTCCACAGCTAGAAACTCCACAACTAGAGTCTCCACAACTAGAAACTCCCCAACCTGAAACTCCGCAACTAGAAACTCCACAGCTAGAAACTGCCAACTAGAGACTCTGCAACTAGAAACTCCACAGCTAGAAACTCCGCAACTAGAAACTCCACAACTAGAACCTCCACAACTAGAAACTCCACAACTTGAGACTTTGCAACTAGAAACTCGGCAACTAGAAACTCAACAGCTAGAAACTCCGCAACTAGAAACTCCACAACTAGAAACTCCACAACTTGAAACACCACAACCAGATACTCCAAAACTACAGACTTCACAACTAGAAACTCAAGAACTAAAAACTCTACAACTAGAAATTCCACAACTGGAGACTCCACAAAAATAAAACTCCGAAACTAGAATCTCCACGACTAGACACTCCACCACTTGAGACTCCACAATGACCGATTCCACAACTAGAAACTCTGCAACTAGAAACTCCGCCACTAAAAACTCCACAGCTAGAAACTTGCAACTAGAAACTCCGCAACTAGAAACTCCGCAACTAGAAACTAAAAAGCTAGAAACTCCACAACTAGAAACTCCGCAACTAGAGTCTCTACAACTAGAAACTCCACAACTAGAAACTCCACAACGAGAAACTCCACAACTAAAGACTGCACAACTAGAGACTCCGCAACTAGAAACTCCACAGCTAGAAACTCCGCAACTAGAAACTCCACAACTGGAGACTCCGCAACTAGAAACTCCGCAACTTGAAACTCTGCAACTCGAA
Source organism: Rhipicephalus microplus (assembly GCF_043290135.1). Classification (NCBI taxonomy): domain Eukaryota; kingdom Metazoa; phylum Arthropoda; class Arachnida; order Ixodida; family Ixodidae; genus Rhipicephalus; species Rhipicephalus microplus. The sequence continues at coordinate 65,191 of NW_027464659.1, read as the reverse complement.
ACTCTGCAACAAGAAAATCCACAACTATAAACTGAAGTAGAAACTCCCTAGCTAGAAACTACACAACTTGAAACTCCGCAACTAGAAAATCCACAACTACAAACTTCAAAACTAGAAACTCTACAACAAGAAACTCCACAACTTGAAACTCCACAACTAGAAACTCCACAACTAGAAAACTCCGAAACCTGAAACTTAGCGACTGGACACTCCACAACTTGAGACTCTGGAACGACGTACTCCACAACTTGAAACTCTGCAACTCTAAGCTCTGCAACAAGAAAATCCACAACTATAAACTCAAGTAGAAACTCCCCAACTAGAAACCATACAACTAGAAACTCCGCAACTAGAAACTCTGCAATTAGAAAATCCACAACTAGAAATTTAAAACTAGAAACTCTACAACAAGAAACTCCCCAACTAGAAAACTCCGCAACTAGAAACTCCACGACTAGACACTCCACAACTTGAGACTCCGCAACGACAGACTCCGCAACTAGAAACTCTGCAACCAGAAACTCCGCCACTATAAACTCCACAGCTAGAAACTTGCAACTAGAAACTCTGCAACTAGTAAACTCCGCAACTAGAAACTCCAAAGCTAGAAACTCCACAACTAGAGTCTCCACAACTAGAAACTCCCCAACTAGAAACTCCGCAACTAGAAACTCCACAACTAGAGACTACCAACTATAGACTCTGAAACTAGAAACTCCACAGCTAGAAACTCCGAAACTAGAAACTCCACAACTAGAACCTCCACAACTAGAAACTCCAGAACTTGAGACTTTGCAACTTGAAACTCGTCAACTAGAAACTCAACAACTAGAAACTCCGCAACTAGAAACTCCACAACTAGAAACTCGACAACTTGAAACACCACAACCAGATACTCCACAACTACAGACTCTACAACTAGAAATTCCACAACTGGAGACTCCACAAAAAGAAAACTCCACAACTAGAATCTTCACGACTAGACACTTCACCACTTGAGACTCCGCAACGACAGATTCCACAACTAGAAACTCTGCAACTAGAAACTCCGCCACTATAAACTCCACAGCTAGAAACTTGCAACTAGAAACTCCGCAACTAGAAACTCCGCAACTAGAAAATAAAAAGCTAGAAACTCCACAACTAGAAACTCCACAACTAGAGTCTCTACAACAAGAAACTCCACAACTAGAAACTCCACAACGAGAAACTCCACAACTAAAGACTGCACAACTAGAGACTCCGCAACTAGAAACTCCACAGCTAGAAACTCCGCAACTAGAAACTCCACAACTGGAGACTCCGCAACTAGAAACTCCGCAACTTGAAACTCTGCAACTCGAAACTCTGCAACAAGAAAATCCACAACTATAAACTGAAGTAGAAACTCCCTAGCTAGAAACTACACAACTTGAAACTCCGCAACTAGAAAATCCACAACTACAAACTTCAAAACTAGAAACTCTACAACAAGAAACTCCACAACTTGAAACTCCACAACTAGAAACTCCACAACAAGAAAACTCCGAAACCTGAAACTCCACGACTGGACACTCCACAACTTGAGACTCTGGAACGACATACTCCACAACTTAAAACTCTGCAACTCTAAACTCTGCAACAAGAAAATCCACAACTATAAACTCAAGTAGAAACTCCCCAACTAGAAACCATACAACTAGAAACTCCGCAACTAGAAATTCTGCAATTAGAAAATCCACAACTAGAAATTTAAAACTAGAAACTCTACAACAAGAAACTCCCCAACTAGAAAACTCCGCAACTAGAAACTCCACGACTAGACACTCCACAACTTGAGACTCCGCAACGACAGACTCCGCAACTAGAAACTCTGCAACCAGAAACTCCGCCACTATAAACTCCACAGCTAGAAACTTGCAACTAGAAACTCTGCAACTAGTAAACTCCGCAACTAGAAACTCCAAAGCTAGAAACTCCACAACTAGAGTCTCCACAACTAGAAACTCCCCAAGTAGAAACTCCGCAACTAGAAACTCCACAACTAGAGACTACCAACTAGAGACTCTGAAACTAGAAACTCCACAGCTAGAAACTCCGAAACTAGAAACTCCACAACTAGAACCTCCACAACTAGAAACTCCAGAACTTGAGACTTTGCAACTTGAAACTCGTCAACTAGAAACTCAACAACTAGAAACTTCGCAACTAGAAACTCCACAACTAGAAACTCGACAACTTGAAACACCACAACCAGATACTCCACAACTACAGACTCTACAACTAGAAATTCCACAACTGGAGACTCCACAAAAAGAAAACTCCACAACTAGAATCTTCACGACTAGACACTTCACCACTTGAGATTCCGCAACGACAGATTCCACAACTAGAAACTCTGCAACTAGAAATCCGCCACTATCAACTCCACAGCTAGAAACTTGCAACTAGAAACTCCGCAACTAGAAACTCCGCAACTAGAACTTAAAAAAGCTAGAAACTCCACAATTAGAAACTCCACAACTAGAGTCTCTACAACTAGAAACTCCACAACTAGAAACTCCACAACGAGAAACTCCACAACTAGAGACTGCACAACTAGAGACTCCGCAACTAGAAACTCCACAGCTAGAAACTTCCCAACTAGAAACTCCACAACTAGAGACTCCGCAACTAGAAACTCCACAACTTGAAACTCTGCAACTCGAAACTCTGCAACAAGAAAGTCCACAACTATAAACTCAAGCAGAAACTCCCCAACTAGAAACTACACAACTTGAAACTCCGCAACTAGAAACTCCGCAACTAGAAAATCCACAACTAGAAACTTCAAAACTAGAAACTCTACAACAAGAAACTGCACAACTTGAAACTCCACAATTAGAAACTCCACAACTAGAAAACTCCGAAACTAGAAACTCCACGACTAGACACTCCACAACTTGAGACTCTGCAACGACATACTCCACAACTTGAAACTCTGCAACTCTAAACTCTGCAACAAGAAAATCCACAACTATAAACTCAAGTAGAAACTCCCCAACTAGAAACTACACAACTAAAAACTCCGCAACTAGAAACTCTGCAACTAGAAACTACGCAAGTAGAAACTCCACAGCTAGAAACTCCACAACTAGAAACTCCACAACTAGAGACTGCCAACTAGAAACTCCACAACTGGAAACTCCACAACTAGAAACTCTGCAACTAGAAACTCCGTAACTAGAAACTCCACAACTAGAGTCTCCACAACTATAAACTCCACAACTAGAAACTCCTCAACTAGAGACTGCACAACTAGAGACTCTGCAACTAGAAACTCCACAGTCAGAAACTCCGCAACTAGAAACTCCACAACTAGAATTTCCACAGCTAGAAAACTCCGAAACTAGAAACTCCACGACTAGACATTCCACAACTTGAGACTCTGCAAGGACATACTCCACAACTTGAAACTCTGCAACTCGAAACTCGGGAACAAGAAAATCCACAACTATAAACTTAAGTAGAAACTCCCCAACTAGAAACAACACAACTAGAAACTCCGCAACTAGAAACTCTGCAATTAGAAAATCCACAACTAGAAATTTAAAACTAGAAACTCTACAACAAGGAACTCCCCAATTAGAAAACTCCGCAACTAGAAACTCCACGACTAGACACTCCACAACTTGAGACTCCGCAACGACAGACTCCGCAACTAGAATCTCTGCAACCAGAAACTCCGCCACTATAAACTCCACAGCTAGAAACTTGCAACTAGATACTCTGCCACTAGTAAACACCGCAACTAGAAACTTTAAAGCTAGAAACTCCACAACTAGAAACTCCACAACTAGAGTCTCCACAACTAGAAACTCCCCAACTAGAAACTCCGCAACTAGAAACTCCACAACTAGAGACTGCCAACTAGAGACTCTGCAACTAGAAACTCCACAGCTAGAAACTCCGCAACTAGAAACTCCACAACTAGAACCTCCACAACTAGAAACTCCGCAACTTGAGACTTTGCAACTAGAAACTCGGTAACTAGAACTCAACAGCTAGAAACTCCGCAACTGGAAACTCCACAACTAGAAACTCCACAACTTGAAACACCACAACTAGAAACTACGCCACTAGAAACTCTGCAACTAGAAACTGCACAGCTAGAGCGCCCGCAACTAGAAACTCTGGAACTAGAAACTCCACAGCTAGAACGTCCGCAACTAGAAACTCTGCAACTAGAAACTCCGCAACTAGAAACTCCACAGCTAGAAACTTCCCAACTAGAAGCTCCACAACTAGGAACTCCACAGCAAGTGACTCCACAACTAGAGACTGCACATCTAGAGACTCCGCCACTAGAAACTCAACAGCTAGAAACTCCGCAACTAGAAACTCCACAACTAGAAACTTTACAACTAGAAACTCCATAACTAGACACTTCGCAACTAGAAACTCAACAACTAGAGACTCCACAATTAGAAAATTCTGCAACTAGAAACTCCACCACTAGACACTCTACAACTTGAGACTCCGCAACGAAAGACTCCGCCACTAGAAACTCCACAACTAGAAACTCCACAACTAGAAACTCCACAACTAGAGACTCCACAACTAGAAAACTCCGCAGCTAGAAACTCCACGACTAGACACTCCACAACTTGAGACTCCGCAACGACAGGCTCAGCAACTAGAAACTCTGCAACTAGAAACTCCGCAACTAGAAACTCCACAGCTAGAAACTTGCAACTAGAAACTCTGCAACTAGAAACTCCGCAACTAGAAACTCCACAACTAGAGTCTCCACAACTATAAACTCCACAACTAGAAACTCCACAACTAGAGACTGCACAACTAGAGACTCTGCAACTAGAAATTCCACAGTCAGAAACTCCACAACTAGAATTTCCACAACTAGAAAACTCCGAAACTAGAAACTCCACGACTAGACATTCCACAACTTGAGACACTGCAACGACATACTCCACAACTTGTAACTCTGCTACTCGAAACTCGGCAACAAGAAAATCCACTACTCTAAACTTAAGTAGAAACTCCCAAACTAGAAACAACACAACTAGAAACTCCGCAACTAGAAACTCTGCAATTGGAAAATCCACAACTAGAAATTTAAAACTAGAAACTCTACAACAAAAAACTCCCCAATTAGAAAACTCCGCAACTAGAAACTCCACGACTAGACACTCCGCAACGACAAACTCCGCAACTAGAAACTCTGCAACCAGAAACTCCGCCACTATAAACTCCACAGCTAGAAACTTGCAACTAGATACTCTGACACTAGTAAACACCGCAACTAGAAACTCCAAAGCTAGAAACTCCACAGCTAGAAACTCCACAACTAGAGTCTCCACAACTAGAAACTCCCCAACCTGAAACTCCGCAACTAGAAACTCCACAGCTAGAAACTTACAACTAGAGACTCTGCAACTAGAAACTCCACAGCTAGAAACTCCGCAACTAGAAACTCCACAACTAGAACCTCCACAACTAGAAACTCCACAACTTGAGACTTTGCAACTAGAAACTCGGCAACTAGAAACTCAACAGCTAGAAACTCCGCAACTAGAAACTCCACAACTAGAAACTCCACAACTTGAAACACCACAACCAGATACACCAAAACTACAGACTCCACAACTAGAAACTCAAGAACTAGAAACTCTACAACTAGAAATTCCACAACTGGAGACTCCACAAAAAGAAAACTCCGAAACTAGAATCTCCACGACTAGACACTCCACCACTTGAGACTCCACAATGACCGATTCCACAACTAGAAACTCTGCAACTAGAAACTCCGCCACTAAAAACTCCACAGCTAGAAACTTGCAACTAGAAACTCCGCAACTAGAAACTCCGCAACTAGAAACTAAAAAGCTAGAAACTCCACAACTAGAAACTCCACAACTAGAGTCTCTACAACTAGAAACTCCACAACTAGAAACTCCACAACGAGAAACTCCACAACTAAAGACTGCACAACTAGAGACTCCGCAACTAGAAACTCCACAGCTAGAAACTCCGCAACTAGAAACTCCACAACTGGAGACTCCACAACTAGAAACTCCGCAACTTGAAACTCTGCAACTCGAAACTCTGCAACAAGAAAATCCACAACTATAAACTGAAGTAGAAACTCCCTAGCTAGAAACTACACAACTTGAAACTCCGCAACTAGAAAATCCACAACTACAAACTTCAAAACTAGAAACTCTACAACAAGAAACTCCACAACTTGAAACTCCACAACTAGAAACTCCACTACTAGAAAACTTCGAAACCTGAAACTTAGCGACTGGACACTCCACAACTTGAGACTCTGGAACGACATACTCCACAACTTGAAACTCTGCAACTCTAAACTCTGCAACAAGAAAATCCACAACTATAAACTCAAGTAGAAACTCCCCAACTAGAAACCATACAACTAGAAACTCCGCAACTAGAAACTCTGCAATTAGAAAATCCACAACTAGAAATTTAAAACTAGAAACTCTACAACAAGAAACTCCCCAACTAGAAAACTCCGCAACTAGAAACTCCACGACTAGACACTCCACAACTTGAGACTCCGCAACGACAGACTCCGCAACTAGAAACTCTGCAACCAGAAACTCCGCCACTATAAACTCCACAGCTAGAAACTTGCAACTAGAAACTCTGCAACTAGTAAACTCCGCAACTAGAAACTCCAAAGCTAGAAACTCCACAACTAGAGTCTCCACAACTAGAAACTCCCCAACTAGAAACTCCACAACTAGAGACTACCAACTAGAGACTCTGAAACTAGAAACTCCACAGCTAGAAACTCCGAAACTAGAAACTCCACAACTAGAACCTCCACAACTAGAAACTCCAGAACTTGAGACTTTGCAACTTGAAACTCGTCAACTAGAAACTCAACAACTAGAAACTCCGCAACTAGAAACTCCACAACTAGAAACTCGACAACTTGAAACACCACAACCAGATACTCCACAACTACAGACTCTACAACTAGAAATTCCACAACTGGAGACTCCACAAAAAGAAAACTCCACAACTAGAATCTTCACGACTAGACACTTCACCACTTGAGACTCCGCAACGACAGATTCCACAACTAGAAACTCTGCAACTAGAAACTCCGCCACTATAAACTCCACAGCTAGAAACTTGCAACTAGAAACTCCGCAACTAGAAACTCCGCAACTAGAACTTAAAAAAGCTAGAAACTCCACAATTAGAAACTCCACAACTAGAGTCTCTACAACTAGAAACTCCACAACTAGAAACTCCACAACGAGAAACTCCACAACTAAAGACTGCACAACTAGAGACTCCGCAACTAGAAACTCCACAGCTAGAAACTCCGCAACTAGAAACTCCACAACAGGAGACTCCGCAACTAGAAACTCCGCAACTTGAAACTCTGCAACTCGAAACTCTGCAACAAGAAAATCCACAACTATAAACTGAAGTAGAAACTCCCTAGCTAGAAACTACAAAACTTGAAACTCCGCAACTAGAAAATCCACAACTACAAACTTCAAAACTAGAAACTCTACAACAAGAAACTCCACAACTTGAAACTCCACAACTAGAAACTCCACTACTAGAAAACTTCGAAACCTGAAACTTAGCGACTGGACACTCCACAACTTGAGACTCTGGAACGACATACTCCACAACTTGAAACTCTGCAACTCTAAACTCTGCAACAAGAAAATCCACAACTATAAACTCAAGTAGAAACTCCCCAACTAGAAACCATACAACTAGAAACTCCGCAACTAGAAACTCTGCAATTAGAAAATCCACAACTAGAAATTTAAAACTAGAAACTCTACAACAAGAAACTCCCCAACTAGAAAACTCCGCAACTAGAAACTCCACGACTAGACACTCCACAACTTGAGACTCCGCAACGACAGACTCCGCAACTAGAAACTCTGCAACCAGAAACTCCGCCACTATAAACTCCACAGCTAGAAACTTGAAACTAGAAACTCTGCAACTAGTAAACTCCGCCACTAGAAACTCCAAAGCTAGAAACTCCACAACTAGAGTCTCCACAACTAGAAACTCCCCAACTAGAAACTCCGCAACTAGAAACTCCACAACTAGAGACTACCAACTAGAGACTCTGAAACAAGAAACTCCACAGCTAGAAACTCCGAAACTAGAAACTCCACAACTAGAACCTCCACAACTAGAAACTCCAGAACTTGAGACTTTGCAACTTGAAACTCGTCAACTAGAAACTCAACAACTAGAAACTCCGCAACTAGAAACTCCACAACTAGAAACTCGACAACTTGAAACACCACAACCAGATACTCCACAACTACAGACTCTACAACTAGAAATTCCACAACTGGAGACTCCACAAAAAGAAAACTCCACAACTAGATACTTCACGACTAGACACTTCACCACTTGAGACTCCGCAGCGACAGATTCCACAACTAGAAACTCTGCAACTAGAAACTCCGCCACTATAAACTCCACAGCTAGAAACTTGCAACTAGAAACTCCGCAACTAGAAACTCCGCAACTAGAACTTAAAAAAGCTAGAAACTCCCCAATTAGAAACTCCACAACTAGAGTCTCTACAACTAGAAACTCCACAACTAGAAACTCCACAACGAGAAACTCCACAACTAAAGACTGCAAACTAGAGACTCTGCAACTAGAAACTCCACAGCTAGAAACTCCGCAACTAGAAACTCCACAACTAGAACCTCCACAACTAGAAACTCCACAACTTGAGACTTTGCAACTAGAAACTCGGTAACTAGAAACTCAACAGCTAGAAACTTCGCAACTAGAAACTCCACAACTAGAAACTCCACAACTTGAAACACCACAACTAGAAACTACGCCACTAGAAACTCTGCAACTAGAAACTGCACAGCTAGAGCGCCCGCAACTAGAAACTCTGGAACTAGAAACTCCACAGCTAGACACTACCAACTAGAGACTCTGAAACAAGAAACTCCACAGCTAGAAACTCCGAAACTAGAAACTCCACAACTAGAACCTCCACAACTAGAAACTCCAGAACTTGAGACTTTGCAACTTGAAACTCGTCAACTAGAAACTCAACAACTAGAAACTCCGCAACTAGAAACTCCACAACTAGAAACTCGACAACTTGAAACACCACAACCAGATACTCCACAACTACAGACTCTACAACTAGAAATTCCACAACTGGAGACTCCACAAAAAGAAAACTCCACAACTAGAATCTTCACGACTAGACACTTCACCACTTGAGACTCCGCAACGACAGATTCCACAACTAGAAACTCTGCAACTAGAAACTCCGCCACTATAAACTCCACAGCTAGAAACTTGCAACTAGAAACTCCGCAACTAGAAACTCCGCAACTAGAACTTAAAAAAGCTAGAAACTCCACAATTAGAAACTCCTCAACTAGAGTCTCTACAACTAGAAACTCCACAACTAGAAACTCCACAACGAGAAACTCCACAACTAAAGACTGCACAACTAGAGACTCCGCAACTAGAAACTCCACAGCTAGAAACTCCGCAACTAGAAACTCCACAACTGGAGACTCCGCAACTAGAAACTCCACAACTTGAAACTCTGCAACTCGAAACTCTGCAACTAGAAACTCCGTAACTAGAAACTCCACAACTAGAGTCTCCACAACTATAAACTCCACAACTAGAAACTCCACAACTAGAGACTGCACAACTAGAGACTCTGCAACTAGAAACTCCACAGTCAGAAACTCCGCAACTAGAAATTCCACAACTAGAATTTCCACAGCTAGAAAACTCCGAAACTAGAAACTCCACGACTAGACATTCCACAACTTGAGACTCTGCAACGACATACTCCACAACTTGAAACTCTGCAACTCGAAACTCGGCAACAAGAAAATCCACAACTATAAACTTAAGTAGAAACTCCCCAACTAGAAACAACACAACTAGAAACTCCGCAACTAGAAACTCTGCAATTAGAAAATCCACAACTAGAAATTTAAAACTAGAAACTCTACAACAAGAAACTCCCCAATTAGAAAACTCCGCAACTAGAAACTCCACGACTAGACACTCCACAACTTGAGACTCCGCAACGACAGACTCCGCAACTAGAATCTCTGCAACCAGAAACTCCGCAACTAGAAACTCCACAGCTAGAAACTTGCAACTAGAAACTCTGCAACTAGAAACTCCGCAACTAGAAACTCCACAACTAGAGTCTCCACAACTATAAACTCCACAACTAGAAACTCCACAACTAGAGACTGCACAACTAGAGACTCTGCAACTAGAAACTCCACAATCAGAAACTCCACAACTAGAATTTCCACAACTAGAAAACTCCCAAACTAGAAACTCAACGACTAGACATTCCACAACTTGAGACTCTGCAACGACATACTCCACAACTTGTAACTCTACAACTCGAAACTCGGCAACAAGAAAATCCACTACTATAAACTTAAGTAGAAACTCCCAAACTAGAAACAACACAACTAGAAACTCCGCAACTAGAAACTCTGCAATTGGAAAATCCACAACTAGAAATTTAAAACTAGAAACTCTACAACAAAAAACTCCCCAATTAGAAAACTCCGCAACTAGAAACTCCACGACTAGACACTCCGCAACGACAGACTCCGCAACTAGAAACTCTGCAACCAGAAACTCCCCCACTATAAACTCCACAGCTAGAAACTTGCAACTAGATACTCTGACACTAGTAAACACCGCAACTAGAAACTCCAAAGCTGGAAACTCCACAGCTAGAAACTCCACAACTAGAGTCTCCACAACTAGAAACTCCCCAACCTGAAACTCCGCAACTAGAAACTCCACAGCTAGAAACTGCCAACTAGAGATTCTGCAACTAGAAACTCCACAGCTAGAAACTCCGCAACTAGAAACTCCACAACTAGAACCTCCACAACTAGAAACTCCACAACTTGAGACTTTGCAACTAGAAACTCGGCAACTAGAAACTCAACAGCTAGAAACCCCGCAACTAGAAACTCCACAACTAGAAACTCCACAACTTGAAACACCACAACCAGATACTCCAAAACTACAGACTCCACAACTAGAAACTCAAGAACTAGAAACTCTACAACTAGAAATTCCACAACTGGAGACTCCACAAAAAGAAAACTCCGAAACTAGAATCTCCACGACTAGACACTCCACCACTTGAGACTCCACAATGACCGATTCCACAACTAGAAACTCTGCAACTAGAAACTCCGCCACTAAAAACTCCACAGCTAGAAACTTGCAACTAGAAACTCCGCAACTAGAAACTAAAAAGCTAGAAACTCCACAACTAGAAACTCCACAAAGAGAAACTCCACAACTAAAGACTGCACAACTAGAGACTCCGCAACTAGAAACTCCACAGCTAGAAACTCCGCAACTAGAAACTCCACAACTGGAGACTCCGCAACTAGAAACTCCGCAACTTGAAACTCTGCAACTCGAAACTCTGCAACAAGAAAATCCACAACTATAAACTGAAGTAAAAACTCCATAGCTAGTAACTACACAACTTGAAACTCCGCAACTAGAAAATGCACAACTACAAACTTCAAAACTAGAAACTCTACAACAAGAAACTCCACAACTTGAAACTCCACAACTAGAAACTCCACAACTAGAAAACTCCGAAACCTGAAACTTAGCGACTGGACACTCCACAACTTGAGACTCTGGAACGACATACTCGACAACTTGAAACTCTGCAACTCTAAACTCTGCAACAAGAAAATCCACAACTATAAACTCAAGTAGAAACTCCCCAACTAGAAACCATACAACTAGAAACTCCGCAACTAGAAACTCTGCAATTAGAAAATCCACAACTAGAAATTTAAAACTAGAAACTCTACAACAAGAAACTCCCCAACTAGGAAAACTCCGCAACTAGAAACTCCACGACTAGACACTCCACAACTTGAGACTCCGCAACGACAGACTCCGCAACTAGAAACTCTGCAACCAGAAACTCCGCCACTATAAACTCCACAGCTAGAAACTTGCAACTAGAAACTCTGCAACTAGTAAACTCCGCAACTAGAAACTCCAAAGCTAGAAACTCCACAACTAGAGTCTCCACAACTAGAAACTCCCCAACTAGAAACTCCGCAACTAGAAACTCCACAACTAGAGACTACCAACTAGAGACTCTGAAACTAGAAACTCCACAGCTAGAAACTCCGAAACTAGAAACTCCACAACTAGAACCTCCACAACTAGAAACTCCAGAACTTGAGACTTTGCAACTTGAAACTCGTCAACTAGAAACTCAACAACTAGAAACTCCGCAACTAGAAACTCCACAACTAGAAACTCGACAACTTGAAACACCACAACCAGATACTCCACAACTACAGACTCTACAACTAGAAATTCCACAACTGGAGACTCCACAAAAAGAAAACTCCACAACTAGAATCTTCACGACTAGACACTTCACCACTTGAGACTCCGCAACGACAGATTCCACAACTAGAAACTCTGCAACTAGAAACTCCGCCACTATAAACTCCACAGCTAGAAACTTGCAACTAGAAACTCCGCAACTAGAAACTCCGCAACTAGAACTTTAAAAAGCTAGAAACTCCACAATTAGAAACTCCACAACTAGAGTCTCTACAACTAGAAACTCCACAACTAGAAACTCCACAACGAGAAACTCCACAACTAAAGACTGCACAACTAGAGACTCCGCAACTAGAAACTCCACAGCTAGAAACTCCGCAACTAGAAACTCCACAACTGGAGACTCCGCAACTAGAAACTCCACAACTTGAAACTCTGCAACTCGAAACTCTGCAACAAGAAAATCCACAACTATAAACTGAAGTAGAAACTCCCTAGCTAGAAACTACACAACTTGAAACTCCGCAACTAGAAACTCCGCAACTAGAAAATCCACAACTACAAACTTCAAAACTAGAAACTCTACAACAAGAAATTCCACAACTTGAAACTCCACAACTAGAAACTCCACAACTAGAAAACTCCGAAACCTGAAACTCCACGACTGGACACTCCAAAACTTGAGACTCTGGAACGACATACTCCACAACTTAAAACTCTGCAACTCTAAACTCTGCAAAAAGAAAATCCACAACTATAAACTCAAGTAGAAACTCCCCAACTAGAAACCATACAACTAGAAACTCCGCAACTAGAAACTCTGCAATTAGAAAATCCACAACTAGAAATTTAAAACTAGAAACTCTACAACAAGAAACTCCCCAACTAGAAAACTCCGCAACTAGAAACTCCACGACTAGACACTCCACAACTTGAGACTCCGCAACGACAGACTCCGCAACTAGAAACTCTGCAACCAGAAACTCCGCCACTATAAACTCCACAGCTAGAAACTTGCAACTAGAAACTCTGCAACTAGTAAACTCCGCAACTAGAAACTCCAAAGCTAGAAACTCCACAACTAGAGTCTCCACAACTAGAAACTCCCCAACTAGAAACTCCGCAACTAGAAACTCCACAACAAGAGACTACCAACTAGAGACTCTGAAACTAGAAACTCCACAGCTAGAAACTCCGAAACTAGAAACTCCACAACTAGAACCTCCACAACTAGAAACTCTAGAACTTGAGACTTTGCAACTTGAAACTCGTCAACTAGAAACTCAACAACTAGAAACTTCGCAACTAGACACTCCACAACTAGAAACTCGACAACTTGAAACACCACAACCAGATACTCCACAACTACAGACTCTACAACTAGAAATTCCACAACTGGAGACTCCACAAAAAGAAAACTCCACAACTAGAATCTTCACGACTAGACACTTCACCACTTGAGATTCCGCAACGACAGATTCCACAACTAGAAACTCTGCAACTAGAAACTCCGCCACTATAAACTCCACAGCTAGAAACTTGCAACTAGAAACTCCGCAACTAGAAACTCCGCAACTAGAACTTAAAAAAGCTAGAAACTCCACAATTAGAAACTCCACAACTAGAGTCTCTGCAACTAGAAACTCCGCCACTAAAAACTCCACAGCTAGAAACTTGCAACTAGAAACTCCGCAACTAGAAACTAAAAAGCTAGAAACTCCACAACTAGAAACTCCACAAAGAGAAACTCCACAACTAAAGACTGCACAACTAGAGACTCCGCAACTAGAAACTCCACAGCTAGAAACTCCGCAACTAGAAACTCCACAACTGGAGACTCCGCAACTAGAAACTCCGCAACTTGAAACTCTGCAACTCGAAACTCTGCAACAAGAAAATCCACAACTATAAACTGAAGTAAAAACTCCATAGCTAGTAACTACACAACTTGAAACTCCGCAACTAGAAAATGCACAACTACAAACTTCAAAACTAGAAACTCTACAACAAGAAACTCCACAACTTGAAACTCCACAACTAGAAACTCCACAACTAGAAAACTCCGAAACCTGAAACTTAGCGACTGGACACTCCACAACTTGAGACTCTGGAACGACATACTCGACAACTTGAAACTCTGCAACTCTAAACTCTGCAACAAGAAAATCCACAACTATAAACTCAAGTAGAAACTCCCCAACTAGAAACCATACAACTAGAAACTCCGCAACTAGAAACTCTGCAATTAGAAAATCCACAACTAGAAATTTAAAACTAGAAACTCTACAACAAGAAACTCCCCAACTAGGAAAACTCCGCAACTAGAAACTCCACGACTAGACACTCCACAACTTGAGACTCCGCAACGACAGACTCCGCAACTAGAAACTCTGCAACCAGAAACTCCGCCACTATAAACTCCACAGCTAGAAACTTGCAACTAGAAACTCTGCAACTAGTAAACTCCGCAACTAGAAACTCCAAAGCTAGAAACTCCACAACTAGAGTCTCCACAACTAGAAACTCCCCAACTAGAAACTCCGCAACTAGAAACTCCACAACTAGAGACTACCAACTAGAGACTCTGAAACTAGAAACTCCACAGCTAGAAACTCCGAAACTAGAAACTCCACAACTAGAACCTCCACAACTAGAAACTCCAGAACTTGAGACTTTGCAACTTGAAACTCGTCAACTAGAAACTCAACAACTAGAAACTCCGCAACTAGAAACTCCACAACTAGAAACTCGACAACTTGAAACACCACAACCAGATACTCCACAACTACAGACTCTACAACTAGAAATTCCACAACTGGAGACTCCACAAAAAGAAAACTCCACAACTAGAATCTTCACGACTAGACACTTCACCACTTGAGACTCCGCAACGACAGATTCCACAACTAGAAACTCTGCAACTAGAAACTCCGCCACTATAAACTCCACAGCTAGAAACTTGCAACTAGAAACTCCGCAACTAGAAACTCCGCAACTAGAACTTTAAAAAGCTAGAAACTCCACAATTAGAAACTCCACAACTAGAGTCTCTACAACTAGAAACTCCACAACTAGAAACTCCACAACGAGAAACTCCACAACTAAAGACTGCACAACTAGAGACTCCGCAACTAGAAACTCCACAGCTAGAAACTCCGCAACTAGAAACTCCACAACTGGAGACTCCGCAACTAGAAACTCCACAACTTGAAACTCTGCAACTCGAAACTCTGCAACAAGAAAATCCACAACTATAAACTGAAGTAGAAACTCCCTAGCTAGAAACTACACAACTTGAAACTCCGCAACTAGAAACTCCGCAACTAGAAAATCCACAACTACAAACTTCAAAACTAGAAACTCTACAACAAGAAATTCCACAACTTGAAACTCCACAACTAGAAACTCCACAACTAGAAAACTCCGAAACCTGAAACTCCACGACTGGACACTCCAAAACTTGAGACTCTGGAACGACATACTCCACAACTTAAAACTCTGCAACTCTAAACTCTGCAAAAAGAAAATCCACAACTATAAACTCAAGTAGAAACTCCCCAACTAGAAACCATACAACTAGAAACTCCGCAACTAGAAACTCTGCAATTAGAAAATCCACAACTAGAAATTTAAAACTAGAAACTCTACAACAAGAAACTCCCCAACTAGAAAACTCCGCAACTAGAAACTCCACGACTAGACACTCCACAACTTGAGACTCCGCAACGACAGACTCCGCAACTAGAAACTCTGCAACCAGAAACTCCGCCACTATAAACTCCACAGCTAGAAACTTGCAACTAGAAACTCTGCAACTAGTAAACTCCGCAACTAGAAACTCCAAAGCTAGAAACTCCACAACTAGAGTCTCCACAACTAGAAACTCCCCAACTAGAAACTCCGCAACTAGAAACTCCACAACAAGAGACTACCAACTAGAGACTCTGAAACTAGAAACTCCACAGCTAGAAACTCCGAAACTAGAAACTCCACAACTAGAACCTCCACAACTAGAAACTCTAGAACTTGAGACTTTGCAACTTGAAACTCGTCAACTAGAAACTCAACAACTAGAAACTTCGCAACTAGACACTCCACAACTAGAAACTCGACAACTTGAAACACCACAACCAGATACTCCACAACTACAGACTCTACAACTAGAAATTCCACAACTGGAGACTCCACAAAAAGAAAACTCCACAACTAGAATCTTCACGACTAGACACTTCACCACTTGAGATTCCGCAACGACAGATTCCACAACTAGAAACTCTGCAACTAGAAACTCCGCCACTATAAACTCCACAGCTAGAAACTTGCAACTAGAAACTCCGCAACTAGAAACTCCGCAACTAGAACTTAAAAAAGCTAGAAACTCCACAATTAGAAACTCCACAACTAGAGTCTCTACAACTAGAAACTCCACAACTAGAAACTCCACAACGAGAAACTCCACAACTAGAGACTGCACAACTAGAGACTCCGCAACTAGAAACTCCACAGCTAGAAACTCCGCAACTAGAAACTCCACAACTAGAGACTCCGCAACTAGAAACTTGCAACTAGAAACTCTGCAACTAGAAACTCCGCAACTAGAAACTCCACAACTAGAGTCTCCACAACTATAAACTCCACAACTAGAAACTCCACAACTAGAGACTGCACAACTAGAGACTCTGCAACTAGAAACTCCACAATCAGAAACTCCACAACTAGAATTTCCACAACTAGAAAACTCCGAAACTAGAAACTCCACGACTAGACATTCCACAACTTGAGACTCTGCAACGACATACTCCACAACTTGTAACTCTACAACTCGAAACTCGGCAACAAGAAAATCCACTACTATAAACTTAAGTAGAAACTCCCAAACTAGAAACAACACAACTAGAAACTCCGCAACTAGAAACTCTGCAATTGGAAAATCCACAACTAGAAATTTAAAACTAGAAACTCTACAACAAAAAACTCCCCAATTAGAAAACTCCGCAACTAGAAACTCCATGACTAGACACTCCGCAACGACAGACTCCGCAACTAGAAACTCTGCAACCAGAAACTCCGCCACTATAAACTCCACAGCTAGAAACTTGCAACTAGATACTCTGACACTAGTAAACACCGCAACTAGAAACTCCAAAGCTAGAAACTCCACAGCTAGAAACTCCACAACTAGAGTCTCCACAACTAGAAACTCCCCAACCTGAAACTCCGCAACTAGAAACTCCACAGCTAGAAACTGCCAACTAGAGATTCTGCAACTAGAAACTCCACAGCTAGAAACTCCGCAACTTGAAACTCCACAACTAGAACCTCCACAACTAGAAACTCCACAACTTGAGACTTTGCAACTAGAAACTCGGCAACTAGAAACTCAACAGCTAGAAACTCCGCAACTAGAAACTCCACAACTAGAAACTCCACAACTTGAAACACCACAACCAGATACTCCAAAACTACAGACTCCACAACTAGAAACTCAAGAACTAGAAACTCTACAACTAGAAATTCCACAACTGGAGACTCCACAAAAAGAAAACTCCGAAACTAGAATCTCCACGACTAGACACTCCACCACTTGAGACTCCACAATGACCGATTCCACAACTAGAAACTCTGCAACTAGAAACTCCGCCACTAAAAACTCCACAGCTAGAAACTTGCAACTAGAAACTCCGCAACTAGAAACTAAAAAGCTAGAAACTCCACAACTAGAAACTCCACAACGAGAAACTCCACAACTAAAGACTGCACAACTAGAGACTCCGCAACTAGAAACTCCACAGCTAGAAACTCCGCAACTAGAAACTCCACAACTGGAGACTCCGCAACTAGAAACTCCGCAACTTGAAACTCTGCAACTCGAAACTCTGCAACAAGAAAATCCACAACTATAAACTGAAGTAGAAACTCCCTAGCTAGTAACTACACAACTTGAAACTCCGCAACTAGAAAATGCACAACTACAAACTTCAAAACTAGAAACTCTACAACAAGAAACTCCACAACTTGAAACTCCACAGCTAGAAACTCCACAACTAGAAAACTCCGAAACCTGAAACTTCACGACTGGACACTCCACAACTTGAGACTCTGGAACGACATACTCCACAACTTGAAACTCTGCAACTCTAAACTCTGCAACAAGAAAATCCACAACTATAAACTCAAGTAGAAACTCCCCAACTAGAAACCATACAACTAGAAACTCCGCAACTAGAAACTCTGCAATTAGAAAATCCACAACTAGAAATTTAAAACTAGAAACTCTACAACAAGAAACTCCCCAACTAGAAAACTCCGCAACTAGAAACTCCACGACTAGACACTCCACAACTTGAGACTCCGCAACGACAGACTCCGCAACTAGAAACTCTGCAACCAGAAACTCCGCCACTATAAACTCCACAGCTAGAAACTTGCAACTAGAAACTCTGCAACTAGTAAACTCCGCAACTAGAAACTCCAAAGCTAGAAACTCCACAACTAGAGTCTCCACAACTAGAAACTCCCCAACTAGAAACTCCGCAACTAGAAACTCCACAACTAGAGACTACCAACTAGAGACTCTGAAACTAGAAACTCCACAGCTAGAAACTCCGAAACTAGAAACTCCACAACTAGAACCTCCACAACTAGAAACTCCAGAACTTGAGACTTTGCAACTTGAAACTCGTCAACTAGAAACTCAACAACTAGAAACTCCGCAACTAGAAACTCCACAACTAGAAACTCGACAACTTGAAACACCACAACCAGATACTCCACAACTACAGACTCTACAACTAGAAATTCCACAACTGGAGACTCCACAAAAAGAAAACTCCACAACTAGAATCTTCACGACTAGACACTTCACCACTTGAGACTCCGCAACGACAGATTCCACAACTAGAAACTCTGCAACTAGAAACTCCGCCACTATAAACTCCACAGCTAGAAACTTGCAACTAGAAACTCCGCAACTAGAAACTCCGCAACTAGAACTTTAAAAAGCTAGAGACTCCGCAACTAGAAACTCCACAGCTAGAAACTCCGCAACTAGAAACTCCACAACTGGAGACTCCGCAACTAGAAACTCCACAACTTGAAACTCTGCAACTCGAAACTCTGAAACAAGAAAATCCACAACTATAAACTGAAGTAGAAACTCCCTAGCTAGAAACTACACAACTTGAAACTCCGCAACTAGAAACTCCGCAACTAGAAAATCCACAACTACAAACTTCAAAACTAGAAACTCTACAACAAGAAATTCCACAACTTGAAACTCCACAACTAGAAACTCCACAACTAGAAAACTCCGAAACCTGAAACTCCACGACTGGACACTCCACAACTTGAGACTCTGGAACGACATACTCCACAACTTAAAACTCTGCAACTCTAAACTCTGCAAAAAGAAAATCCACAACTATAAACTCAAGTAGAAACTCCCCAACTAGAAACCATACAACTAGAAACTCCGCAACTAGAAACTCTGCAATTAGAAAATCCACAACTAGAAATTTAAAACTAGAAACTCTACAACAAGAAACTCCCCAACTAGAAAACTCCGCAACTAGAAACTCCACGACTAGACACTCCACAACTTGAGACTCCGCAACGACAGACTCCGCAACTAGAAACTCTGCAACCAGAAACTCCGCCACTATAAACTCCTTAGCTAGAAACTTGCAACTAGAAACTCTGCAACTAGTAAACTCCGCAACTAGAAACTCCAAAGCTAGAAACTCCACAACTAGAGTCTCCACAACTAGAAACTCCCCAACTAGAAACTCCGCAACTAGAAACTCCACAACTAGAGACTACCAACTAGAGACTCTGAAACTAGAAACTCCACAGCTAGAAACTCCGAAACTAGAAACTCCACAACTAGAACCTCCACAACTAGAAACTCTAGAACTTGAGACTTTGCAACTTGAAACTCGTCAACTAGAAACTCAACAACTAGAAACTTCGCAACTAGAAACTCCACAACTAGAAACTCGATAACTTGAAACACCACAACCAGATACTCCACAACTACAGACTCTACAACTAGAAATTCCACAACTGGAGACTCCACAAAAAGAAAACTCCACAACTAGAATCTTCACGACTAGACACTTCACCACTTGAGATTCCGCAACGACAGATTCCACAACTAGAAACTCTGCAACTAGAAACTCCGCCACTATAAACTCCACAGCTAGAAACTTGCAACTAGAAACTCCGCAACTAGAAACTCCGCAACTAGAACTTAAAAAAGCTAGAAACTCCACAATTAGAAACTCCACAACTAGAGTCTTTACAACTAGAAACTCCACAACTAGAAACTCCACAACGAGAAACTCCACAACTAGAGACTGCACAACTAGAGACTCCGCAACTAGAAACTCCACAGCTAGAAACTCCGCAACTAGAAACTCCACAACTAGAGACTCCGCAACTAGAAACTCCACAACTTGAAACTCTGCAACTCGAAACTCTGCAACAAGAAAATCCACAACTATAAACTCAAGTAGAAACTCCCCAACTAGAAACTACACAACTTGAAACTCCGCAACTAGAAACTCCGCAACTAGAAAATCCACAACTAGAAACTTCAAAACTAGAAACTCTACAAAAAGAAACTGCACAACTTGAAACTCCACAATTAGAAACTCCACAACTAGAAAACTCCGAAACTAGAAACTCCACGACTAGACACTCCACAACTTGAGCCTCTGCAACAAGAAAATCCACAACTATAAACTCAAGTAGAAACTCCCCAACTAGAAACTACACAACTAGAAACTCCGCAACTAGAAACTCTGCAACTAGAAACTACGCAAGTAGAAACTCCACAGCTAGAAACTCCACAACTAGAAACTCCACAACTAGAGACTGCCAACTACAAAACCCCAACACTGGAAACTCCACAACTAGAAACTCTGCAACTAGAAACTCCGTAACTAGAAACTCCACAACTAGAGTCTCCACAACTATAAACTCCACAACTAGAAACTCCACAACTAGAGACTGCACAAATAGAGACTCTGCAACTAGAAACTCCACAGTCAGAAACTCCGCAACTAGAAACTCCACAACTAGAATTTCCACAGCTAGAAAACTCCGAAACTAGAAACTCCACGACTAGACATTCCACAACTTGAGACTCTGCAACGACATACTCCACAACTTGAAACTCTGCAACTCGAAACTCGGCAACAAGAAAATCCACAGTTATAAACTTAAGTAGAAACTCCCCAACTAGAAACAACACAACTAGAAACTCCGCAACTAGAAACTCTGCAATTAGAAAATCCACAACTAGAAATTTAAAACTAGAAACTCTACAACAAGAAACTCCCCAATTAGAAAACTCCGCAACTAGAAACTCCACGACTAGACACTCCACAACTTGAGACTCCGCAACGACAGACTCCGCAACTAGAATCTCTGCAACCAGAAACTCCGCCACTATAAACTCCACAGCTAGAAACTTGCAACTAGATACTCTGCCACTAGTAAACACCGCAACTAGAAACTTTAAAGCTAGAAACTCCACAACTAGAAACTCCACAACTAGAGTCTCCACAACTAGAAACTCCCCAACTAGAAACTCCGCAACTAGAAACTCCACAACTAGAGACTGCCAACTAGAGACTCTGCAACTAGAAACTCCACAGCTAGAAACTCCGCAACTAGAAACTCCACAACTAGAACCTCCACAACTAGAAACTCCACAACTTGAGACTTTGCAACTAGAAACTCGGTAACTAGAAACTCCGCAACTAGAAACTCCACAACTAGAAACTCCACAACTTGAAACACCACAACTAGAAACTACGCCACTAGAAACTCTGCAACTAGAAACTGCACAGCTAGAGCGCCCGCAACTAGAAACTCTGGAACTAGAAACTCCACAGCTAGAACGTCCGCAACTAGAAACTCTGCAACTAGAAACTCCGCAACTAGAAACTCCACAGCTAGAAACTTCCCAACTAGAAGCTCCACAACTAGGAACTCCACAGCAAGTGACTCCACAACTAGAGACTGCACATCTAGAGACTCCGCCACTAGAAACTCAACAGCTAGAAACTCCGCAACTAGAAACTCCACAACTAGAAACTTTACAACTAGAAACCCCATAACTAGACACTTCGCAACTAGAAACTCCACAACTAGAGACTCCACAATTAGAAAATTCTGCAACTAGAAACTCCACCACTAGACACTCTACAACTTGAGACTCCGCAACGAAAGACTCCGCAACTAGAAACTCTGCAACTAGAAACTCCACAACTAGAAACTCCACAACTAGAAACTCCACAACTAGAGACTCCACAACTAGAAAACTCCGCAGCTAGAAACTCCACGACTAGACACTCCACAACTTGAGACTCCACAACGACAGGCTCCGCAACTAGAATCTCTGCAACTAGAAACTCCGCAACTAGAAACTCCACAGCTAGAAACTTGCAACTAGAAACTCTGCAACTAGAAACTCCGCAACTAGAAACTCCACAACTAGAGTCTCCACAACTATAAACTCCACAACTAGAAACTCCACAACTAGAGACTGCACAACTAGAGACTCTGCAACTAGAAACTCCACAGTCAGAAACTCCACAACTAGAATTTCCACAACTAGAAAACTCCGAAACTAGAAACTCCACGACTAGACATTCCACAACTTGAGACTCTGCAACGACATACTCCACAACTTGTAACTCTGCAACTCGAAACTCGGCAACAAGAAAATCCACTACTATAAACTTAAGTAGAAACTCCCAAACTAGAAACAACACAACTAGAAACTCCGCAGCTAGAAACTCTGCAATTGGAAAATCCACAACTAGAAATTTAAAACTAGAAACTCTACAACAAAAAACTCCCCAATTAGAAAACTCCGCAACTAGAAACTCCACGACTAGACACTCCGCAACGACAGACTCCGCAACTAGAAACTCTGCAACCAGAAACTCCGCCACTATAAACTCCACAGCTAGAAACTTGCAACTAGATACTCTGGCACTAGTAAACACCGCAACTAGAAACTCCAAAGCTAGAAACTCCACAGCTAGAAACTCCACAACTAGAGTCTCCACAACTAGAAACTCCCCAACCTGAAACTCCGCAACTAGAAACTCCACAGCTAGAAACTGCCAACTAGAGACTCTGCAACTAGAAACTCCACAGCTAGAAACTCCGCAACTAGAAACTCCACAACTAGAACCTCCACAACTAGAAACTCCACAACTTGAGACTTTGCAACTAGAAACTCGGCAACTAGAAACTCAACAGCTAGAAACTCCGCAACTAGAAACTCCACAACTAGAAACTCCACAACTTGAAACACCACAACCAGATACTCCAAAACTACAGACTCCACAACTAGAAACTCAAGAACTAGAAACTCTACAACTAGAAATTCCACAACTGGAGACTCCACAAAAAGAAAACTCCGAAACTAGAATCTCCACGACTAGACACTCCACCACTTGAGACTCCACAATGACCGATTCCACAACTAGAAACTCTGCAACTAGAAACTCCGCCACTAAAAACTCCACAGCTAGAAACTTGCAACTAGAAACTCCGCAACTAGAAACTCCGCAACTAGAAACTAAAAAGCTAGAAACTCCACAACTAGAAACTCCACAACTAGAGTCTCTACAACTAGAAACTCCACAACTAGAAACTCCACAACGAGAAACTCCACAACTAAAGACTGCACAACTAGAGACTCCGCAACTAGAAACTCCACAGCTAGAAACTCCGCAACTAGAAACTCCACAACTGGAGACTCCGCAACTAGAAACTCCACAACTTGAAACTCTGCAACTCGAAACTCTGCAACAAGAAAATCCAGAACTATAAACTGAAGTAGAAACTCCCTAGCTAGAAACTACACAACTTGAAACTCCGACACTAGAAAATCCACAACTACAAACTTCAAAACTAGAAACTCTACAACAAGAAACTCCACAACTTGAAACTCCACAGCTAGAAACTCCACAACTAGAAAACTCCGAAACCTGAAACTTCACGACTGGACACTCCACAACTTGAGACTCTGGAACGACATACTCCACCACTTGAAACTCTGCAACTCTAAACTCTGCAACAAGAAAATCCACAACTATAAACTCAAGTAGAAACTCCCCAACTAGAAACCATACAACTAGAAAATCCGCAACTAGAAACTCTGCAATTAGAAAATCCACAACTAGAAATTTAAAACTAGAAACTCTACAACAAGAAACTCCCCAACTAGAAAACTCCGCAACTAGAAACTCCACGACTAGACACTCCACAACTTGAGACTCCGCCACGACAGACTCCGCAACTAGAAACTCTGCAACCAGAAACTCCGCCACTATAAACTCCACAGCTAGAAACTTGCAACTAGAAACTCTGCAACTAGTAAACTCCGCAACTAGAAACTCCAAAGCTAGAAACTCCACAACTAGAGTCTCCACAACTAGAAACTCCCCAACTAGAAACTCCGCAACTAGAAACTCCACAACTAGAGACTACCAACTAGAGACTCTGAAACTAGAAACTCCACAGCTAGAAACTCCGAAACTAGAAACTCCACAACTAGAACCTCAACAAGTAGAAACTCCAGAACTTGAGACTTTGCAACTTGAAACTCGTCAACTAGAAACTCAAAAACTAGAAACTCCGCAACTAGAAACTCCACAACTAGAAACTCGACAACTTGAAACACCACAACCAGATACTCCACAACTACAGACTCTACAACTAGAAATTCCACAACTGGAGACTCCACAAAAAGAAAACTCCACAACTAGAATCTTCACGACTAGACACTTCACCACTTGAGACTCCGCAACGACAGATTCCACAACTAGAAACTCTGCAACTAGAAACTCCGCCACTATAAACTCCACAGCTAGAAACTTGCAACTAGAAACTCCGCAACTAGAAACTCCGCAACTAGAACCTAAAAAAGCTAGAAACTCCACAATTAGAAACTCCACAACTAGAGTCTCTACAACTAGAAACTCCACAACTAGAAACTCCACAACGAGAAACTCCACAACTAGAGACTGCTAAACTAGAGACTCCGCAACTAGAAACTCCACAGCTAGAAACTCCGCAACTAGAAACTCCACAACTAGAGACTCCGCAACTAGAAATTCCACAACTTGAAACTCTGCAACTCGAAACTCTGCAACAAGAAAATCCACAACTATAAACTTCAAAACTAGAAAGTCTACAACAAGAAACTGCACAACTTGAAACTCCACAATTAGAAACTCCACAACTAGAAAACTCCGAAACTAGAAACTCCACGACTAGACACTCCACAACTTGAGACTCTGCAACGACATACTCCACAACTTGAAACTCTGCAACTCTAAACTCTGCAACAAGAAAATCCACAACTATAAACTCAAGTAGAAACTCCCCAACTAGAAACTACACAACTAGAAACTCCGCAACTAGAAACTCTGCAACTAGAAACTACGCAAGTAGAAACTCCACAGCTAGAAACTCCACAACTAGAAACTCCACAACTAGAGGCTGCCAACTAGAGACTGTGCAACTAAAAACTTCACAGCTAGAAACTCCGCAACTAGAAACTCTGCAACTAGAAACTACGCAAGTAGAAACTCCACAGCTAGAAACTCCACAACTAGAAACTCCACAACTAGAGACTGCCAACTAGAGACTGTGCAACTAAAAACTTCACAGCTAGAAACTCCGCAACTAGAAACTCCGCAACTAGAAACTCCACAACTAGAAACTCCACAACTAGAAACTCCACAACTTGAGACTTTGCAACTAGAAACTCGGCCACTAGAAACTCAACAACTAGAAACTCCAAAACTAGAAACTCCACAACTTGAAACACCACAACCAGATACTCCACAAGCACAAATTCTACAACTACAGACTCCACAACTAGAAACTCCAGAACTAGAAACTCCAACACCAGAAACTCCGCAACTAGAAAATCCGCAACTAGAAACTCCACAACTAGAAACTCCACAACTAGAAATTCCACAACCAGAGACTCAACAATCAGAGACTCCACAACTAGAAACTCTGCAACTAAAACTCCACAACTATAAACTCCACAACAAGAAGCTCAACACTAGAATCTTCACAACTAGAAACTCCGCAACTAAAAACTCCACAACTAGAAACTCTACAACTAGAAACTATGCAACTAGAAACTCTGCAATTAGAAACTCCACAGCTAGAACGTCCGCAACTAGAAACTCTGCACCTAGAAACTCCGCAACAAGAAACTCCACAACTAGAAACTCCACAACTAGAGACTCCACAACTAGAAAACTCCGCAACTAGAAACTCCACGACTAGACAATCCACAACTTGAGACTCCGCAACGACAGGCTCCGCAACTAGAAACTCTGCAAATAGAAACTCCGCATCTAGAAACTCCACAGCTAGAAACTTGCAACTAGAAACTCCACAACTAGAAACTCTACAACTAGAAACTCCATAACTAGACACTTCGCAACTAGAAACTCCACAACTAGAGACTCCACAACTAGAAAACTCTGCAACTCGAAATTCCACGACTAGACAATCTACAACTTGAGACTCCGCTACGAAAGTCTCCGCAACTAGAAACTCTGCAACTAGCAATTCCACAACTAGAAACTCCACAACTAGAAACTCCACAACTAGAGACTCCACAACTAGAAAACTTCGCAACTAGAAACTCCACGACTAGACACTCCACAACTTGAGACTCCGCAACGACAGGCTCCGCAACTAGAAACTCTGCAACTAGAACCTACGCAAGTAGAAACTCCACAGCTAGAAACTCCACAACTAGAAACTCCACAACTAGAAACTCCACAACTTGAGACTTTGCAACTAGAAACTCGGCAACTAGAAACTCAACAACTAGAAACTTCACAACTAGAAACTCCACAAATAGAAACTCCACAACTTGAAACACCACCACCAGATACTCCACAACTACAAATTCCACAACTACAGACTCCACAACTAGAAACTCCAGAACTAGAAACTCCACCACCAGACACTCTGCAACTAGAAACTCCGCCACTAGAAACTCTACAACTAGAAATTCCACAACTGGAGACTCCACAAAAAGAAAACTCCGCAACTAGAAACTCCACGATTAGACACTCCACAACTTGAGACTCCGCAACGACAGATTCCGCAACTAGAAACTCCGCAACTAGAAACTTCCAACTTGAAACTAAAAAGCTAGAAACTCCACAACTAGAAACTCCACAACTAGAGTCTCCAGAACTAGAAACTCCACAACTAGAAACTCCGCAACTAGAAACTCCACAACTAGAGACTGCACAACTAGAGACTCCGCAACTAGAAACTCCACAGCTAGAAACTCCGCAACTATAAACTCCACAACTAGAGACTCTGCAACTAGAAACTCCACAACTTGAAACTCTGCAACTCGAAACTCTGCAACAAGAAAATCCACAACTATAAACTTAAGTGGAAACTCCCCAACTAGAAACTACACAACTTGAAACTCCGCAACTAGAAACTCCGCAACTAGAAAATCCCCAACTAGAAACTTCAAAACTAGAAACTCTACAACAAGAAACTCCACAACTTGAAACTCCACAACTAGAAACTCCACAACTAGAGACTGCACAACTTGAGACTTCGCAACTAGAAACTCGGCCACAAGAAACTCAACAACTAGAAACTCCACACCTAGAAACTCCAACTACAAACTCCACAACTTCAAACACTGCAACTAGATACTCCACAACTACAAATTCCACAACTAGAAACTCCACATTTAGAAACTCCGCAACTAGAAACTCCACAACTCGAGACTCCATAACTAGGAACTCCACAACTAGAAACTCCACAACTACAGACTCTACAACTACAAACTCCACAACTAGAAACTCCACAACCAGAAACTCAACAATTAGAGACTCCACAACTAGAAACTCTGCAACTAAAAACTCCACAACTAGAAACTCCACAACTAGAAACTCCACAACTAGAATCTTCACAACTAGAAACTCCGCAACTAAAACTCCACAACTAGAAACTCTACAACTAGAAACTATGCAACTAGAAACTCTGCAACTAGAAACTCCACAGCTAGAACGTCCGCAACTAGAAACTCTGCAACTAGAAACTCTGCAACAAGAAACTCCACAACTAGAAACTCCACAACTAGTGACTCCACAACTAGAAAACTCCGCAACTAGAAACTCCACGACTAGAAACTTTACAACTAGAAACTCCATAACTAGACACTTCGCAACTAGAAACTCCACAACTAGAGACTCCACAACTAGAAAACTCTGCAACTAGAAACTCCGCAACTAGATACTCCACAACTTGAGACTTTATAACTAGGAACTCCACAACTAGAAACTCCACAACTACAGACTCCACAACTACAAACTCCACAACTAGAAACTTCAACACCAGAAACTCCGCTACTAGAAAATCCGCAACTAGAAACTCCACAACTAGAAACTCCACAACTAGAAATTCCACAACCAGAGACTCAACAATCAGAGACTCCACAACTAGAAACTCTGCAACTAAAAACTCCACAACTATAAACTCCACAACTAGAAGCTCAACACTAGAATCTTCACAACTAGAAACTCCGCAACTAAAAACTCGACAACTAGAAACTCTACAACTAGAAACTCTGCAACTAGAACCTCCGCAACAAGAAACTCCACAACTAGAAACTCCACAACTAGAGACTCCACAACTAGAAAACTCCGCAACTAGAAACTCCACGACTAGACAATCCACAACTTGAGACTCCGCAACGACCGATTCCACAACTAGAAACTCTGCAACTAGAAACTCCGCCACTATAAACTCCACAGCTCAAACGTGCAACTAGAAACTCCGCAACTAGAAACTCCGCAACTAAAAACTAAAAAGCTAGAAACTCCACAACTAGAAACTCCACAACTAGAGTCTTTACAACTAAAAACTCCACTACTAGAAACTCCACAACGAGAAACTCCACAACTAGAGACTGCACAACTAGAGACTCCGCAACTAGAAACTCCACAGCTAGAAACTCCGCAACTAGAAACTCCACAACTAGAGACTCCGCAACTAGAACGTCCGCAACTAGAAACTCTGCAACTAGAAACTCCGCAACAAGAAACTCCACAGCTAGAAACTCCCCAACTAGAAACTCCCCAACTAGGAACTCTTCAGCAAGAGACTCCACAACTAGAGACTGCACAACTAGAGACCCCGCAACAAGAAACTCCACAGCTAGAAACTCCGCAACTACAAACTCCACAACTAGAAACTTTACAACTAGAAACTCTATATCTAGACACTTCGCAACTAGAAACTCCACAACTAGAGACTCCACAACTAGAAAACTTCGCAACTAGAAACTCCACGACTAGACACTGTACAATTTGAGACTCCGCAACGACAGACTTCGCAAGTAAAAACTCTGCAACTAGAAACTCTAGAACTAGAAACTCCACAACTAGAGACTCCTCATCTAGAGACTCCGCAACTAGAAACTCCACAGCTAGAAACTCCGCAACTTGAAACTCCACAGCTGGAGACTTGCAACTAGAAACTCTGCAACTAGAAACTCCGCAACTAGAAACTCCACAACTAGAGTCACCACAACTATCAACTCCACAACTAGAAACTCCACAACTTGAGACTGCACAACTGGAGACTCTGCAACTAGAAAACTCCGAAACTAGAAACTCCACGACTAGACACTCCAAAACTTGAGACTCTGCATCGACATACTCCACAACTTGAAACTCTGCAACTCTAAACTCTGCAACAAGAAAATCCACAACTATAAACTCAAGTAGAAACTCCCCAACTAGAATCTACACAACTAGAAACTTCGCAACTAGAAACTCTGCAATTAGAAAATCCACAACTAGAAATTTAAAACTAGAAACTCTACAACAAGAAACTCCCCAACTAGAAAACTCCGCAACTAGAAACTCCACGACTAGACACTCCACAACTTGAGACTCCGCAACGACAGACTCCGCAACTAGAAACTCTGCAACCAGAAACTCCGCCAGTATAAACTCGACAGCTAGAAACTTGCAACTAGAAACTCTGCAACTAGTAAACTCCGCAACTAGAAACTCCAAAGCTAGAAACTCCACAACTAGAAACTCCACAACTAGAGTCTCCACGACTAGAAGCTCCCCAACTAGAAACTCCGCAACTAGAAACTCCACAACTAGAGACTGCCAACTAGAGACTCTGAAACTAGAAACTCCACAGCTAGAAACTCCGAAACTAGCAACTCCACAACTAGAACCTCAAAAACTAGAAACTCCACAACTTGAGACATTGCAACTAGAAACTCGGCAACTAGAAACTCAACAACTAGAAACTCCGCAACTAGAAACTCCACAACTAGAAATTCCACAACTGGAGACTCCTCAAAAAGAAAACTCCGCAACTAGAAACTCCACGACTAGACACTCCACAACTTGAGACTCCGCAACGACAGACTCCGCAACTAGAAACTCTGCAACCAGAAACTCCACCACTATAAACTCCACAGCTAGAAACTTGCAACTAGATACTCTGCACTAGTAAACACCGCAACTAGAAACTCCAAAGCTAGAAACTCCACAACTAGAAACTCCACAACTAGAAACTCCCCAACTAGAAACTCCGCAACTAGAAACTCCACAACTAGAGACTGCCAACTAGAGACTCTGCAACTAGAAACTCCACAGCTAGAAACTCCGCAACTAGAAACTCCACAACTATAACCTCCACAACTAGAAACTCAACAACTTGAGACTTTGCAACTAGAATTTCGGCAACTAGAACTCAACAGCTAGAAACTCCGCAACCAGAAACTCCACAACTAGAAACTCCACAACTTGAAACACCACAACTAGAAACTACGCCACTAGAAACTCTGCAACTAGAAACTGCACAGCTAGAGCGCCCGCAACTAGAAACTCTGGAACTAGAAACTCCACAGCTAGAAACTTCCCAACTAGAAACTCCACAACTAGAAACTCCCCAACTAGAAACTCCGCAACTAGAAACTCCACAACTAGAGACTGCCAACTAGAGACTCTGCAACTAGGAACTCCACAGCAAGAGACTCCACAACTAGAGACTGCACATCTAGAGACTCCGCCACTAGAAACTCAACAGCTAGAAACTCCGCAACTAGAAACTCCACAACTGGAAACTTTACAACTAGAAACTCCATAACTAGACACTTCGCAACAAGAAACTCCACAACTAGAGACTCCACAACTAGAAAATTCTGCAACTAGAACCTCCACCACTAGACACGCTACAACTTGAGACTCCGCAACGAAAGACTCCGCAACTAGAAACTCTGCAACCAGAAACTCCACAACTAGAAACTCCACAACTAGAAACTCCACAACTAGAGACTCCACAACCAGAAAACTCCGCAACTAGAAACTCCACGACTAGACACTCCACAACTTGAGACTCCGCAACGACAGGCTCCGCAACTAGAAACTCTGCAACTAGAAACTCCGCAACTAGAAACTCCACAGCTAGAAACTTGCAACTAGAAACTCTGCAACTAGAAACTCCGCCACTAGAAACTCCACAACTAGAGTCTCCACAACTATAAACTCCACAAGTAGAAACTCCACAACTAGAGACTGCACAACTAGAGGTTCTGAAACTAGAAACTCCACAGTCAGAAACTCCGCAAATAGAAACTCCACAACTAGAATTTCCACAACTAGAAAACTCCGAAACTAGAAACTCCACGACTAGACATTCCACAACTTGAGACTCTGCAACGACATACTCCACAACTTGAAACTCTGCAACTCGAAACTCGGCAACAAGAAAATCCACAACTATAAACTTAAGTAGAAACTCCCAAACTAGAAACTACACAACTAGAAACTCCGCAACTAGAAACTCTGCAATTAGAAAATACACAACTAGAAATTTAAAACTAGAAACTCTACAACAAAAAACTCCCCAATTAGAAAACTCCGCAACTAGAAACTCCACGACTAGACACTCCACAACTTGAGACTCCACAACGACAGACTCCGCAACTAGAAACTCTGCAACCAGAAACTCCGCCACTATAAACTCCACAGCTAGAAACTTGCAACTAGATACTCTGACACTAGTAAACACCGCAACTAGAAACTCCAAAGCTAGAAACTCCACAGCTAGAAACTCCACAACTAGAGTC
Organism: Rhipicephalus microplus; assembly: GCF_043290135.1. NCBI lineage: Eukaryota > Metazoa > Arthropoda > Arachnida > Ixodida > Ixodidae > Rhipicephalus > Rhipicephalus microplus. The sequence continues at coordinate 32,640 of NW_027464659.1, read as the reverse complement.
TCCACAACTAGAAACTCCCCAACTAGAAACTCCGCAACTAGAAACTCCACATCTAGAGACTGCCAACTAGAGACTCTGCAACTAGAAACTCCACAGCTAGAAACTGCGCAACTAGAAACTCCACAACTAGAAACTCCACAACTTGAAACACCACAACTAGAAACTACGCCACTAGAAACTCTGCAACTAGAAACTGCACAGCTAGAGCGCCCGCAACTAGAAACTCTGGAACTAGAAACTCCACAGCTAGAACGTCTGCAACTAGAAACTCTGCAACTAGAAACTCCGCAACTAGAAACTCCACAGCTAGAAACTTCCCAACTAGAAGCTCCACAACTAGGAACTCCACAACAAGAGACTCCACAACTAGAGACTGCACATCTACAGACTCCGCCACTAGAAACTCAACAGCTAGAAACTCCGCAACTACAAACTCCACAACTAGAAACTTTACAACTAGAAACTCCATAACTAGACACTTCGCAACAAGAAACTCCACAACTAGAGACTCCACAACTAGAAAATTCTGCAACTAGAAACTCCACCACTAGACACGCTACAACTTGAGACTCCGCAACGAAAGACTCCGCAACTAGAAACTCTGCAACCAGAAACTCCACAACTAGAAACTTCACAACTAGAAACTCCACAACTAGAGACTCCACAACCAGAAAACTCCGCAACTAGAAACTCCACGACTAGACACTCCACAACTTGAGACTCCGCAACGACAGGCTCCGCAACTAGAAACTCTGCAACTAGAAACTCCGCAACTAGAAACTCCACAGCTAGAAACTTGCAACTAGAAACTCTGCAACTAGAAACTCCGCAACTAGAAACTCCACAACTAGAGTTTCCAAAACTATAAACTCCACAAGTAGAAACTCCACAACTAGAGACTGCACAACTAGAGGCTCTGAAACTAGAAACTCCACAGTCAGAAACTCCGCAAATAGAAACTCCACAACTAGAATTTCCACAACTAGAAAACTCCGAAACTAGAAACTCCACGACTAGACATTCCACAACTTGAGACTCTGCAACGACATACTCCACAACTTGAAACTCTGCAACTCGAAACTCGGCAACATGAAAATCCACAACTATAAACTTAAGTAGAAGCTCCCAAACTAGAAACTACACAACTACAAACTCCGCAACTAGAAACTCTGCAATTAGAAAATACACAACTAGAAATTTAAAACTAGAAACTCTACAACAAAAAACTCCTCAATTAGAAAACTCCGCAACTAGAAACTCCACGACTAGACACTCCACAACTTGAGACTCCACAACGACAGACTCCGCAACTAGAAACTCTGCAACCAGAAACTCCGCCACTATAAACTCCACAGCTAGAAACTTGCAACTAGATACTCTGACACTAGTAAACACCGCCACTAGAAACTCCAAAGCTAGAAACTCCACAGCTAGAAACTCCACAACTAGAGTCTCCACAACTAGAAACTCCCCAACTAGAAACTCCGCAACTAGAAACTCCACAGCTAGAGACTGCCAACTAGAGACTCTGCAACTAGAAACTCCACAGCTAGAAACTGCGCAACTAGAAACTCCACAACTAGAACCTCCACCACTAGAAACTCCACAACTTGAGACTTTGCAACTAGAAACTCGGCAACTAGAAACTCAACAGCTAGAAACTCCGCAACTAGAAACTCCACAACTAGAAACTCCACAACTTGAAACACCACAACCAGATACTCCAAAACTACAGACTCCACAACTAGAAACTCAAGAACTAGAAACTCTACAACTAGAAATTCCACAACTGGAGACTCCACAAAAAGAAAACTCCGCAACTAGAATCTCCACGACTAGACGCTCCACCACTTGAGACTCCGCAACGACCGATTCCACAACTAGAAACTCTGCAACTAGAGACTGCACAACTAGAGACTCCACAGCTAGAAACTTGCAACTAGAAACTCCGCAACTAGAACTTGAAAAGCTAGAAACTCCACAATTAGAAACTCCACAACTAGAGTCTCTACAACTAGAAACTCCGCAACTAGAAACTCCACAACGAGAAACTCCACAACTAGAGACTGCACAACTTGAGACTCCGCAACTAGAAACTCCACAGCTAGAAACTCCGCAACTAGAAACTCCACAACTAGAGACTCCGCAACTAGAAACTCCACAACTTGAAACTCTGCAACTCGAAACTCTGCAACAAGAAAATCCACAACTATAAGCTCAAGTAGAAACTCCCCAACTAGAAACTACACAACTTGAAACTCCGCAACTAGAAACTCCGCAACTAGAAAATCCACAACTAGAAACTTCAAAACTAGAAACTCTACAACAAGAAACTGCACAACTTGAAACTCCACAATTAGAAACTCCACAACTAGAAAACTCCGAAACTAGAAACTCCACGACTAGACACTCCACAACTAGAAAACTCCGCAACTAGAAACTCCACGACTAGAAACTTTACAACTAGAAACTCCATAACTAGACACTTCGCAACTAGAAACTCCACAACTAGAGACTCCACAACTAGAAAACTCTGCAACTAGAAACTCCGCAACTAGAAACTCCACAACTTGAGACTCTATAACTAGGAACTCCACAACTAGAAACTCCACAACTACAGACTCCACAACTACAAACTCCACAACTAGAAACTCCAACACCAGAAACTCCGCAACTAGATAATCCGCAACTAGAAACTCCACAACTAGAAACTCCACAACTAGAAATTCCGCAACAAGAGACTCAACAATTAGAGACTCCACAACTAGAAACTCTGCAACTAAAAACTCAACAACTATAAACTCCACAACTAGAAGCTCAACACTAGAATCTTCACAACTAGAAACTCCGCAACTAAAAACTCCACAACTAGAAACTCTACAACTAGAAACTATGCAGCTAGAAACTCTGCAATTAGAAATTTCACAGCTAGAACGTCCGCAACTAGAAACTCTGCAACTAGAAACTCCGCAACAAGAAACTCCACAACTAGAAACTCCACAACTAGAGACTCCACAACTAGAAAACTCCGCAACTAGAAACTCCACGACTAGACAATCCACAACTTGAGACTCCGCAACGACAGGCTTCGCAACTAGAAACTCTGCAAATAGAAACTCCGCATCTAGAAACTCCACAGCTAGAAACTTGCAACTAGAAACTCCACTACTCGAAACTTTACAACTAGAAACTCCATAACTAGACACTTCGCAACTAGAAACTACACAACTACAGACTCCACAACTAGAAAATACTGCAACTCGAAATTCCACGACTAGACACTCTACAACTTGAACCTCCGCTACGAAAGTCTCCGCAACTAGAAACTCTGCAACTAGCAATTCCACAACTAGAAACTCCACAACTAGAAACTCCACAACTAGAGACTCCACAACTAGAAAACTTCACAACTAGAAACTCCACGACTAGACGCTCCACAACTTGAGACTCCGCAACGACAGGCTCCGCAACTAGAAACTCTGCAACTAGAACCTACGCAAGTAGAAACTCCACAGCTATAAACTCCACAACTAGAAACTTTACAACTAGAGACTGCCAACTAGAGACTGTGCAACTAGAAACTCCACAGCTAGAAACTCCGCAACTAGAAACTCCGCAACTAGAAACTCCACAACTAGAAACTCCAAAACTTGAGACTTTGCAACTAGAAACTCGGCAACTAGAAACTCAACAACTAGAAACTCCACAACTAGAAACTCCACAAATAGAAACTCCGCAACTTGAAACACCACAACCAGATACTCCACAACTACAAATTCCACAACTACGGACTCCACAACTAGAAACTCCAGAACTAGAAACTCCACCACCAGACACTCCGCAACTAGAAACTCCGCAACTAGAAACTCTACAACTAGAAATCTCACAACTTGTTAGTTTTTTGTGTGCGCGTGTCACTCAAAGACGCAACCATGTTGAACATTGTTGTTCAACCACCCTGCCTCTTCTTCACATCACGCAGTCTTTCTTTTGTTTTATGGTTTTCAGATCGCCATTGTGCGCATATAATTTTGATTTGCTGTATTTCCTGATTTTCTGTACGATGTATATCCGCTCCTCTCTGTAATGCTTCGGCCTTGAGAGTAAATAAATGAAATGAATGAAATGAAATGAAATGAAACTGGAGACTCCACAAAAAGAAAACTCCGCAACTAGAAACTCCACGATTAGACACTTCACAACTTGAGGCTCCGCCACGACAGATTCCGCAACTAGAAACTCCGCAACTAGAAATTTCCAACTAGAAACTCAAAAGCTAGAAACTCCACAACTAGAAACTCCACAACTAGAGTCTCCACAACTAGAAACTCCACATCTAGAAACTCCGCAACTAGAAACTCCACAGCTAGAGACTGCACACTTAGAGACTCCGCAACTAGAAACTCCACAACTAGAGACTCCGCAACTAGAAACTCCACAACTTGAAACTCTGCAACTCGAAACTCTGCAACAAGAAAATCCACAACTATAAACTTAAGTAGAAGCTCCCCAACTAGAAACTACACAACTTGAAACTCCGCAACTAAAAACTCCGCAACTAGAAAATCCACAACTAGAAACTTAAAAACTAGAGACTGCAGAACTTGAGACTTCGCAACTAGAAACTCGGCCACTAGAAACTCAGCAACTAGAAACTCCACACCTAGAAACTCCAACTACAAACTCCACAACTTCAAACACCGCAACTAGATACTCCACAACTACAAATTCCACAACTAGAAACTCCACATTTAGAAACTCCGCAACTAGAAACTCCACAACTCGAGACTCCATAACTTGGAACTCCACAACTAGAAACTCCACAACTACAGACTCTACAACTACAAACTCCACAACTAGAAACTCCACAACCAGAAACTCAACAATTAGAGACTCCACAACTAGAAACTCTGCAACTAAAAACTCCACAACTAGAAACTCCACAACTAGAAACTCCACAACTAGAATCTTCACAACTAGAAACTCCACAGCTAGAACGTCCGCAACTAGAAACTTTGCAACTAGAAACTCCGCAACTTGAAACTCCACAGCTAGAAACTTCCCAACTAGAAGCTCCACAACTAGGAACTCCACAGCAAGAGACTCCACAACTAGAGACTGCACATCTAGAGACTCCGCCACTAGAAGCTCAACAGCTAGAAACTCCGCAACTAGGAATTCCACAACTAGAAACTTTACAACTAGAAACTCCATAACTAGACACCTCGCAACTAGAAACTCCACAACTAGAGACTCCACAACTAAAAAATTCTGCAACTAGAAACTCCACCACTAGACACTCTACAACTTGAGACTCCGCAACGAAAGACTCAGCAACTAGAAACTCTGCAACTAGAAACTCTGCAACTAGAAACTCCAAAACTGGAAACTCCACAACTAGAAACTCTGCAACTAGAAACTCCATAACTAGAAACTCCATAACTAGAAACTCCACAACTAGAGTCTCCACAACTATAAACTCCACAACTAGAAACTCCACAACTAGAGACTGCACAACTAGAGACTCTGCAACTAGAAACTCCGCAACTAGAAACTCCACAACTAGAGACTGCCAACTAGAGACTCTGAAACTAGAAACTCCACAGCTAGAAACTCCGAAACTAGAAACTCCACAACTAGAACCTCCACAACTAGAAACTCCAGAACTTGAGACTTTGCAACTTGAAACTCGTCAACTAGAAACTCAACAACTAGAAACTCCGCAACTAGAAACTCCACAACTAGAAACTCGACAACTTGAAACACCACAACCAGATACTCCACAACTACAGACTCCACAACTAGAAACTCCAGAACTAGAAACTCTACAACTAGAAATTCCACAACTGGAGACTCCACAAAAAGAAAACTCCACAACTAGAATCTTCACGACTAGACACTTCACCACTTGAGACTCCGCAACGACAGATTCCACAACTAGAAACTCTGCAACTAGAAACTCCGCCACTATAAACTCCACAGCTAGAAACTTGCAACTAGAAACTCCGCAACTAGAACCTAAAAAAGCTAGAAACTCCACAATTAGAAACTCCACAACTAGAGTCTCTACAACTAGAAACTCCACAACTAGAAACTCCACAACGAGAAACTCCACAACTAGAGACTGTTCAACTAGAGACTCCGCAACTAGAAACTCCACAGCTAGAAACTCCGCAACTAGAAACTCTACAACTAGAGACTCCGCAACTAGAAACTCCACAACTTGAAACTCTGCAACTCGAAACTCTGCAACAAGAAAATCCACAACTATAAGCTCAAGTAGAAACTCCCCAACTAGAAACTACACAACTTGAAACTCCGCAACTAGAAACTCCGCAACTAGAAAATCCACAACTAGAAACTTCAAAACTAGAAACTCTACAACAAGAAACTGCACAACTTGAAACTCCACAATTAGAAACTCCACAACTAGAAAACTCCGAAACTAGAAACTCCACGACTAGACACTCCACAACTAGAAAACTCCGCAACTAGAAACTCCACGACTAGAAACTTTACAACTAGAAACTCCATAACTAGACACTTCGCAACTAGAAACTCCACAACTAGAGACTCCACAACTAGAAAACTCTGCAACTAGAAACTCCGCAACTAGAAACTCCACAACTTGAGACTCTATAACTAGGAACTCCACAACTAGAAACTCCACAACTACAAACTCCACAACTACAAACTCCACAACTAGAAACTCCAACACCAGAAACTCCGCCACTAGAAAATCCGCAACTAGAAACTCCACAACTAGAAACTCCACAACTAGAAATTCCACAACCATTGACTCAACAATTAAAGACTTCACAACTAGAAACTCTGCAACTGAAAACTCCACAACAATAAACTCCACAACTAGAAGCTCAACACTACAATCTTCACAACTAGAAACTCCGCAACTAAAAACTCCACAACTAGAAACTCTACAACTAGAAACTATGCAACTAGAAACTCTGCAATTAGAAATTTCACAGCTAGAACGTCCGCAACTAGAAACTCTGCAACTAGAAACTCCACAACTAGAAACTCCACAACTAGAAACTCCACAACTAGAGACTACACAACCAGAAAACTCCGCAACTAGAAACTCCACGACTAGACACTCCACAACTTGAGACTCCGCAACGACAGGCTCCGCAACTAGAAACTCTGCAACTAGAAACTCCGCAACTAGAAACTCCACAGCTAGAAACTTGCAACTAGAAACTCTGCAACTAGAAACTCCGCAACTAGAAACTCCACAACTAGAGTCTCCACAACTATAAACTCCACAAGTAGAAACTCCACAACTAGAGACTGCACAACTAGAGGCTCTGAAACTAGAAACTCCACAGTCAGAAACTCCGCAAATAGAAACTCCACAACTAGAATTTCCACAACTAGAAAACTCCGAAACTAGAAACTCCACGACTAGACATTCCACAACTTGAGACTCTGCAACGACATACTCCACAACTTGAAACTCTGCAACTCGAAACTCGGCAACAAGAAAATCCACGACTATAAACTTAAGTAGAAACTCCCAAACTAGAAACTACACAACTAGAAACTCCGCAACTAGAAACTCTGCAATTAGAAAATACACAACTAGAAATTTAAAACTAGAAACTCTACAACAAAAAACTCCCCAATTAGAAAACTCCGCAACTAGAAACTCCACGACTAGACACTCCACAACTTGAGACTCCACAACGACAGACTCCGCAACTAGAAACTCTGCAACCAGAAACTCCGCCACTATAAACTCCACAGCTAGAAACTTGCAACTAGATACTCTGACACTAGTAAACACCGCAACTAGAAACTCCAAAGCTAGAAACTCCACAGCTAGAAACTCCACAACTAGAGTCTCCACAACTAGAAACTCCCCAACTAGAAACTCCGCAACTAGAAACTCCACAGCTAGAGACTGCCAACTAAAGACTCTGCAACTAGAAACTCCACAGCTAGAAACTGCGCAACTAGAAACTCCACAACTAGAACCTCCACCACTAGAAACTCCACAACTTGAGACTTTGCAACTAGAAACTCGGCAACTAGAAACTCAACAGCTAGAAACTCCGCAACTAGAAACTCCACAACTAGAAACTCCACAACTTGAAACACCACAACCAGATACTCCAAAACTACAGACTCCACAACTAGAAACTCAAGAACTAGAAACTCTACAACTAGAAATTCCACAACTGGAGACTCCACAAAAAGAAAACTCCGCAACTAGAAACTCCACGACTAGAAACTTTACAACTAGAAACTCCAAAACTAGACACTTCGCAACTAAAAACTCCACAACTAGAGACTCCTCAACTAGAAAACTCTGCAACTAGAAACTCCACGACTAGACACTCTACAACTTGAGACTCCGCAATGAAAGACTCCGCAACTAGAAACTCTGCAACTAGAAACTCCACAACTAGAAACTCCACAACTAGAAAACTTCGCAACTAGAAACTCCACGACTAGACACTCCACAACTTAGACTCCGTAACGACAGGCTCCGCAACTAGAAACTCTGCAACTAGAAACTCCACAACTAGAGACTCCACAACTAGAAAACTCCGCAACTAGAAACTCCACGACTAGACACTCTGCAACTGGAGACTCCGCAACGACAGACTTCGCAACTAGAAACTCTGCAACTAGAAACTCCAGTACTAGAAACTCCACAACTAGAGACTCCACATCTAGAGACTCCGCAACTAGAAACTCCACAGCTAGAAACTCCGCAACTAGAAACTCCACAACTAGAAACTCCAGCACTAGACGCTCCGCAACTACAAACTCCGCAACTAGAAACTCCACAACGTGAAATTCCACAACAAGAGACTCAACAACTAGAGACTCCACAACTAAAAACTGCACAACTAGAAACTCCACTACTGGAAACTCTGCAACTGGAAACTCGACAACTTTGAACTCCACAACTAAAAACTCCACACATATAAATTCCACAACTTGAAACTCCACAACTAGAAACTGCGCAACTAAAAACTCCACAACTAGAAACTCCACAACTAGAAACTACGCCACTAGAAACTCTGCAACTAGAAACTGCACAGCTAGAGCGCCCGCAACTGGAAACTCTGACACTAGAAACTCCACAGCGAGAACGTCCGCAACTAGAAACTTTGCAACTAGAAACTCCGCAACTTGAAACTCCACAGCTAGAAACTTCCCAACTAGAAGCTCCACAACTAGGAACTCCACAGCAAGACACTCCACAACTAGAGACTGCACATCTAGAGACTCCGCCACTAGAAGCTCAACAACTAGAAACTCCGCAACTAGAAATTCCACAACTAGAAACTTTATAACTAGAAACTCCATAACTAGACACCTCGCAACTAGAAACTCCACAACTAGAGACTCCACAACTAGAAAATTCTGCAACTAGAAACTCCACCACTAGACACTCTACAACTTGAGACTCCGCAACGAAAGACTCCGCAACTAGAAACTCTGCAACTAGAAACTCCAAAACTGGAAACTCCACAACTAGAAACTCTGCAACTAGAAACTCCGTAACTAGAAACTCCACAACTAGAGTCTCCACAACTATAAACTCCACAACTAGAAACTCCACAACTAGAGACTGCACAACTAGAGACTCTGCAACTAGAAACTCCGCAACTAGAAACTCCACAACTAGAGACTGCCAACTAGAGACTCTGAAACTAGAAACTCCACAGCTAGAAACTCCGAAACTAGAAACTCCACAACTAGAACCTCCACAGCTAGAAACTCCAGAACTTGAGACTTTGCAACTTGAAACTCGTCAACTAGAAACTCAACAACTAGAAACTCCGCAACTAGAAACTCCACAACTAGAAACTCGACAATTTGAAACACCACAACCAGATACTCCACAACTACTGACTCCACAACTAGAAACTCCAGAACTAGAAACTCTACAACTAGAAATTCCACAACTGGAGACTCCACAAAAAGAAAACCCCACAACTAGAATCTTCACGACTAGACACTTCACCATTTCAGACTCCGCAACGACAGATTCCACAACTAGAAACTCTGCAACTAGAAACTCCGCCACTATAAACTCCACAGCTAGAAACTTGCAACTAGAAACTCCGCAACTAGAACTTGAAAAGCTAGAAACTCCACAATTAGAAACTCCACAACTAGAGTCTCTACAACTAGAAACTCCGCAACTAGAAACTCCACAACGAGAAACTCCACAACTAGAGACTGCACAACCAGAGACTCCGCAACTAGAAACTCCACAGCTAGAAACTCCGCAACTAGAAACTCCACAACTAGAGACTCCGCAACTAGAAACTCCACAACTTGAAACTCTGCAACTCGAAACTCTGCAACAAGAAAATCCACAACTATAAGCTCAAGTAGAAACTCCCCAACTAGAAACTACACAACTTGAAACTCCGCAACTAGAAACTCCGCAACTAGAAAATCCACAACTAGAAACTTCAAAACTAGAAACTCTACAACAAGAAACTGCACAACTTGAAACTCCACAATTAGGAACTCCACAACTAGAAAACTCCGAAACTAGAAACTCCACGACTAGACACTCCACAACTAGAAAACTCCGCAACTAGAAACTCCACGACTAGAAACTTTACAACTAGAAACTCCATAACTAGACACTTCGCAACTAGAAACTCCACAACTAGAGACTCCACAACTAGAAAACTCTGCAACTAGAAACTCCGCAACTAGAAACTCCACAACTTGAGACTCTATAACTAGGAACTCCACAACTAGAAACTCCACAACTACAGACTCCACAACTACAAACTCCACAACTGGAAACTCCAACACCAGAAACTCCGCAACTAGAAAATCCGCAACTAGAAACTCCACAACTAGAAACTCCACAACTAGAAATTCCGCAACAAGAGACTCAACAATTAGAGACTCCACAACTAGAAACTCTGCAACTAAAAACTCAACAACTATAAACTCCACAACTAGAAGCTCAACACTAGAATCTTCACAACTAGAAACTCCGCAACTAAAAACTCCACAACTAGAAACTCTACAACTAGAAACTATGCAACTAGAAACTCTGCAATTAGAAATTTCACAGCTAGAACGTCCGCAACTAGAAACTCTGCAACTAGAAACTCCGCAACAAGAAACTCCACAACTAGAAACTCCACAACTAGAGACTCCACAACTAGAAAACTCCGCAACTAGAAACTCCACGACTAGACAATCCACAACTTGAGACTCCGCAACGACAGGCTCCGCAACTAGAAACCCTGCAAATAGAAACTCCGCATCTAGAAACTCCACAGCTAGAAACTTGCAACTAGAAACTCCACTACTCGAAACTTTACAACTAGAAACTCCATAACTAGACACTTCGCAACTAGAAACTACACAACTACAGACTCCACAACTAGAAAATTCTGCAACTCGAAATTCCATGACTAGACACTCTACAACTTGAACCTCCGCTACGAAAGTCTCCGCAACTAGAAACTCTGCAACTAGCAATTCCACAACTAGAAACTCCACAACTAGAAACTCCACAACTAGAGACTCCACAACTAGAAAACTTCGCAACTAGAAACTCCACGAATAGACGCTCCACAACTTGAGACTCCGCCACGACAGGCTCCGCAACTAGAAACTCTGCAACTAGAACCTACGCAAGTAGAAACTCCACAGCTATAAACTCCACAACTAGAAACTTTACAACTAGAGACTGCCAACTAGAGACTGTGCAACTAGAAACTCCACAGCTAGAAACTCCGCAACTAGAAACTCCGCAACTAGAAACTCCACAACTAGAAACTCCAAAACTTGAGACTTTGCAACTAGAAACTCGGCAACTAGAAACTCAACAACTAGAAACTCCACAACTAGAAACTCCACAAATAGAAACTCCGCAACTTGAAACACCACAACCAGATACTCCACAACTACAAATTCCACAACTACAGACTCCACAACTAGAAACTCCAGAACTAGAAACTCCACCACCAGACACTCCGCAACTAGAAACTCCGCAACTAGAAACTCTACAACTAGAAATCTCACAACTTGTTAGTTTTTTGTGTGCGCGTGTCACTCAAAGACGCAACCATGTTGAACATTGTTGTTCAACCACCCTGCCTCTTCTTCACATCACGCAGTCTTTCTTTTGTTTTATGGTTTTCAGATCGCCATTGTGCGCATATAATTTTGATTTGCTGTATTTCCTGATTTTCTGTACGATGTATATCCGCTCCTCTCTGTAATGCTTCGGCCTTGAGAGTAAATAAATGAAATGAATGAAATGAAATGAAATGAAACTGGAGACTCCACAAAAAGAAAACTCCGCAACTAGAAACTCCACGATTAGACACTTCACAACTTGAGGATCCGCCACGACAGATTCCGCAACTAGAAACTCCGCAACTAGAAATTTCCAACTAGAAACTCAAAAGCTAGAAACTCCACAACTAGAAACTCCACAACTAGAGTCTCCACAACTAGAAACTCCACAACTAGAAACTCCGCAACTAGAAACTCCACAGCTAGAGACTGCACACTTAGAGACTCCGCAACTAGAAACTCCACAGCTAGAAACTCCGCAACTAGAAACTCCACAACTAGAGACTCCGCAACTAGAAACTCCACAACTTGAAACTCTGCAACTCGAAACTCTGCAACAAGAAAATCCACAACTATAAACTTAAGTAGAAACTCCCCAACTAGAAACTACACAACTTGAAACTCCGCAACTAAAAACTCCGCAACTAGAAAATCCACAACTAGAAACTTAAAAACTAGAGACTGCAGAACTTGAGACTTCGCAACTAGAAACTCGGCAACTAGAAACTCAGCAACTAGAAACTCCACACCTAGAAACTCCAACTACAAACTCCACAACTTCAAACACCGCAACTAGATACTCCACAACTACAAATTCCACAACTAGAAACTCCACATTTAGAAACTCCGCAACTAGAAACTCCACAACTCGAGACTCCATAACTTGGAACTCCACAACTAGAAACTCCACAACTACAGACTCTACAACTACAAACTCCACAACTAGAAGCTCCACAACCAGAAACTCAACAATTAGAGACTCCACAACTAGAAACTCTGCAACTAAAAACTCCACAACTAGAAACTCCACAACTAGAAACTCCACAACTAGAATCTTCACAACTAGAAACTCCACAGCTAGAACGTCCGCAACTAGAAACTTTGCAACTAGAAACTCCGCAACTTGAAACTCCACAGCTAGAAACTTCCCAACTAGAAGCTCCACAACTAGGAACTCCACAGCAAGAGACTGCACAACTAGAGACTGCACATCTAGAGACTCCGCCACTAGAAGCTCAACAGCTAGAAACTCCGCAACTAGAAATTCCACAACTAGAAACTTTACAACTAGAAACTCCATAACTAGACACCTCGCAACTAGAAACTCCACAACTAGAGACTCCACAACTAGAAAATTCTGCAACTAGAAACTCCACCACTAGACACTCTACAACTTGAGACTCCGCAACGAAAGACTCAGCAACTAGAAACTCTGCAACTAGAAACTCTGCAACTAGAAACTCCAAAACTGGAAACTCCACAACTAGAAACTCTGCAACTAGAAACTCCATAACTAGAAACTCCATAACTAGAAACTCCACAACTAGAGTCTCCACAACTATAAACTCCAGAACTTGAGACTTTGCAACTTGAAACTCGTCAACTAGAAACTCAACAACTAGAAACTCCACAACTAGAAACTCCACAACTAGAAACTCGACAATTTGAAACACCACAACCAGATACTCCACAACTACAGACTCCACAACTAGAAACTCCAGAACTAGAAACTCTACAACTAGAAATTCCACAACTGGAGACTCCACAAAAAGAAAACCCCACAACTAGAATCTTCACGACTAGACACTTCACCATTTGAGACTCCGCAACGACAGATTCCACAACTAGAAACTCTGCAACTAGAAACTCCGCCACTATAAACTCCACAGCTAGAAACTTGCAACTAGAAACTCCGCAACTAGAACTTGAAAAGCTAGAAACTCCACAATTAGAAACTCCACAACTAGAGTCTCTACAACTAGAAACTCCGCAACTAGAAACTCCACAACGAGAAACTCCACAACTAGAGACTGCACAACTAGAGACTCCGCAACTAGAAACTCCACAGCTACAAACTCCGCAACTAGAAACTCCACAACTAGAGACTCCGCAACTAGAAACTCCACAACTTGAAACTCTGCAACTCGAAACTCTGCAACAAGAAAATCCACAACTATAAGCTCAAGTAGAAACTCCCCAACTAGAAACTACACAACTTGAAACTCCGCAACTAGAAACTCCGCAACTAGAAAATCCACAACTAGAAACTTCAAAACTAGAAACTCTACAACAAGAAACTGCACAACTTGAAACTCCACAATTAGAAACTCCACAACTAGAAAACTCCGAAACTAGAAACTCCACGACTAGACACTCCACAACTAGAAAACTCCGCAACTAGAAACTCCACGACTAGAAACTTTACAACTAGAAACTCCATAACTAGACACTTCGCAACTAGAAACTCCACAACTAGAGACTCCACAACTAGAAAACTCTGCAACTAGAAACTCCGCAACTAGAAACTCCACAACTTGAGACTCTATAACTAGGAACTCCACAACTAGAAACTCCACAACTACAGACTCCACAACTACAAACTCCACAACTGGAAACTCCAACACCAGAAACTCCGCAACTAGAAAATCCGCAACTAGAAACTCCACAACTAGAAACTCCACAACTAGAAATTCCGCAACAAGAGACTCAACAATTAGAGACTCCACAACTAGAAACTCTGCAACTAAAAACTCAACAACTATAAACTCCACAACTAGAAGCTCAACACTAGAATCTTCACAACTAGAAACTCCGCAACTAAAAACTCCACAACTAGAAACTCTACAACTAGAAACTATGCAACTAGAAACTCTGCAATTAGAAATTTCACAGCTAGAACGTCCGCAACTAGAAACTCTGCAACTAGAAACTCCGCAACAAGAAACTCCACAACTAGAAACTCCACAACTAGAGACTCCACAACTAGAAAACTCCGCAACTAGAAACTCCACGACTAGACAATCCACAACTTGAGACTCCGCAACGACAGGCTCCGCAACTAGAAACCCTGCAAATAGAAACTCCGCATCTAGAAACTCCACAGCTAGAAACTTGCAACTAGAAACTCCACTACTCGAAACTTTACAACTAGAAACTCCATAACTAGACACTTCGCAACTAGAAACTACACAACTACAGACTCCACAACTAGAAAATTCTGCAACTCGAAATTCCACGACTAGACACTCTACAACTTGAACCTCCGCTACGAAAGTCTCCGCAACTAGAAACTCTGCAACTAGCAATTCCACAACTAGAAACTCCACAACTAGAAACTCCACAACTAGAGACTCCACAACTAGAAAACTTCGCAACTAGAAACTCCACGAATAGACGCTCCACAACTTGAGACTCCGCAACGACAGGCTCCGCAACTAGAAACTCTGCAACTAGAACCTACGCAAGTAGAAACTCCACAGCTATAAACTCCACAACTAGAAACTTTACAACTAGAGACTGCCAACTAGAGACTGTGCAACTAGAAACTCCACAGCTAGAAACTCCGCAACTAGAAACTCCACAACTAGAAACTCCAAAACTTGAGACTTTGCAACTAGAAACTCGGCAACTAGAAACTCAACAACTAGAAACTCCACAACTAGAAACTCCACAAATAGAAACTCCGCAACTTGAAACACCACAACCAGATACTCCACAACTACAAATTCCACAACTACAGACTCCACAACTAGAAACTCCAGAACTAGAAACTCCACCACCAGACACTCCGCAACTAGAAACTCCGCAACTAGAAACTCTACAACTAGAAATCTCACAACTTGTTAGTTTTTTGTGTGCGCGTGTCACTCAAAGACGCAACCATGTTGAACATTGTTGTTCAACCACCCTGCCTCTTCTTCACATCACGCAGTCTTTCTTTTGTTTTATGGTTTTCAGATCGCCATTGTGCGCATATAATTTTGATTTGCTGTATTTCCTGATTTTCTGTACGATGTATATCCGCTCCTCTCTGCAATGCTTCGGCCTTGAAAGTAAATAAATGAAATGAATGAAATGAAATGAAATGAAACTGGAGACTCCACAAAAAGAAAACTCCGCAACTAGAAACTCCACGATTAGACACTTCACAACTTGAGGCTCCGCCACGACAGATTCCGCAACTAGAAACTCCGCAACTAGAAATTTCCAACTAGAAACTCAAAAGCTAGAAACTCCACAACTAGAAACTCCACAACTAGAGTCTCCACAACTAGAAACTCCACAACTAGAAACTCCGCAACTAGAAACTCCACAGCTAGAGACTGCACACTTAGAGACTCCGCAACTAGAAACTCCACAGCTAGAAACTCCGCAACTAGAAACTCCACAACTAGAGACTCCGCAACTAGAAACTCCACAACTTGAAACTCTGCAACTCGAAACTCTGCAACAAGAAAATCCACAACTATAAACTTAAGTAGAAACTCCCCAACTAGAAACTACACAACTTGAAACTCCGCAACTAAAAACTCCGCAACTAGAAAATCCACAACTAGAAACTTAAAAACTAGAGACTGCAGAACTTGAGACTTCGCAACTAGAAACTCGGCCACTAGAAACTCAGCAACTAGAAACTCCACACCTAGAAACTCCAACTACAAACTCCACAACTTCAAACACCGCAACTAGATACTCCACAACTACAAATTCCACAACTAGAAACTCCACATTTAGAAACTCCGCAACTAGAAACTACACAACTCGAGACTCCATAACTTGGAACTCCACAACTAGAAACTCCACAACTACAGACTCTACAACTACAAACTCCACAACTAGAAACTCCACAACCAGAAACTCAACAATTAGAGACTCCAAAACTAGAAACTCTGCAACTAAAAACTCCACAACTAGAAACTCCACAACTAGAAACTCCACAACTAGAATCTTCACAACTAGAAACTCCACAGCTAGAACGTCCGCAACTAGAAACTTTGCAACTAGAAACTCCGCAACTTGAAACTCCACAGCTAGAAACTTCCCAACTAGAAGCTCCACAACTAGGAACTCCACAGCAAGAGACTGCACAACTAGAGACTGCACATCTAGAGACTCCGCCACTAGAAGCTCAACAGCTAGAAACTCCGCAACTAGAAATTCCACAACTAGAAACTTTACAACTAGAAACTCCATAACTAGACACCTCGCAACTAGAAACTCCACAACTAGAGACTCCACAACTAGAAAATTCTGCAACTAGAAACTCCACCACTAGACACTCTACAACTTGAGACTCCGCAACGAAAGACTCAGCAACTAGAAACTCTGCAACTAGAAACTCTGCAACTAGAAACTCCAAAACTGGAAACTCCACAACTAGAAACTCTGCAACTAGAAACTCCATAACTAGAAACTCCATAACTAGAAACTCCACAACTAGAGTCTCCACAACTATAAACTCCACAACTAGAAACTCCACAGCTAGAGACTGCACAACTAGAGACTCTGCAACTAGAAACTCCGCAACTAGAAACTCCACAACTAGAGACTGCCAACTAGAGACTCTGAAACTAGAAACTCCACAGCTAGAAACTCCGAAACTAGAAACTCCACAACTAGAACCTCCACAACTAGAAACTCCAGAACTTGAGACTTTGCAACTTGAAACTCGTCAACTAGAAACTCAACAACTAGAAACTCCGCAACTAGAAACTCCACAACTAGAAACTCAACAACTTGAAACACCACAACCAGATACTCCACAACTACAGACTCCACAACTAGAAACTCCAGAACTAGAAACGCTACAACTAGAAATTCCACAACTGGAGACTCCACAAAAAGAAAACTCCACAACTAGAATCTTCACGACTAGACACTTCACCACTTGAGACTCCGCAACGACAGATTCCACAACTAGAAACTCTGCAACTAAAAACTCCGCCACTATAAACTCCACAGCTAGAAACTTGCAACTAGAAACTCCGCAACTAGAACTTAAAAAAGCTAGAAACTCCACAATTAGAAACTCCACAACTAGAGTCTCTACAACTAGAAACTCCACAACTAGAAACTCCACAACGAGAAACTCCACAACTAGAGACTGCACAACTAGAGACTCCGCAACTAGAAACTCCACAGCTAGAAACTCCGCAACTAGAAACTCTACAACTAGAGACTCCGCAACTAGAAACTCCACAACTTGAAACTCTGCAACTCGAAACTCTGCAACAAGAAAATCCACAACTATAAGCTCAAGTAGAAACTCCCCAACTAGAAACTACACAACTTGAAACTCCGCAACTAGAAACTTCAAAACTAGAAACTCTACAACAAGAAACTGCACAACTTGAAACTCCACAATTAGAAACTCCACAACTAGAAAACTCCGAAACTAGAAACTCCACGACTAGACACTCCACAACTAGAAAACTCCGCAACTAGAAACTCCACGACTAGAAACTTTACAACTAAAAACTCCATAACTAGACACTTCGCAACTAGAAACTCCACAACTAGAGACTCCACAACTAGAAAACTCTGCAACTAGAAACTCCGCAACTAGAAACTCCACAACTTGAGACTCTATAACTAGGAACTCCACAATTAGAAACTCCACAACTACAGACTCCACAACTACAAACTCCACAACTAGAAACTCCAACACCAGAAACTCCGCAACTAGAAAATCCGCAACTAGAAACTCCACAACTAGAAACTCCACAACTAGAAATTCCACAACCATTGACTCAACAATTAAAGACTCCACAACTAGAAACTCTGCAACTGAAAACTCCACAACAATAAACTCCACAACTAGAAGCTCAACACTAGAATCTTCACAACTAGAAACTCCGCAACTAAAACCTCCACAACTAGAAACTCTACAACTAGAAACTATGCAACTAGAAACTCTGCAATTAGAAATTTCACAGCTAGAACGTCCGCAACTAGAAACTCTGCAACTAGAAACTCCACAACTAGAAACTCCACAACTAGAAACTCCACAACTAGAGACTCCACAACCAGAAAACTCCGCAACTAGAAACTCCACGACTAGACACTCCACAACTTGAGACTCCGCAACGACAGGCTCCGCAACTAGAAACTCTGCAACTAGAAACTCCGCAACTAGAAACTCCACAGCTAGAAACTTGCAACTAGAAACTCTGCAACTAGAAACTCCGCAACTAGAAACTCCACAACTAGAGTCTCCACAACTATAAACTCCACAAGTAGAAACTCCACAACTAGAGACTGCACAACTAGAGGCTCTGAAACTAGAAACTCCACAGTCAGAAACTCCGCAAAAAGAAACTCCACAACTAGAATTTCCACAACTAGAAAACTCCGAAACTAGAAACTCCACGACTAGACATTCCACAACTTGAGACTCTGCAACGACATACTCCACAACTGGAAACTCTGCAACTCGAAACTCGGCAACAAGAAAATCCACAACTATAAACTTAAGTAGAAACTCCCAAACTAGAAACTACACAACTAGAAACTCCGCAACTAGAAACTCTGCAATTAGAAAATACACAACTAGAAATTTAAAACTAGAAACTCTACAACAAAAAACTCAACAACTAGAAAACTCCGCAACTAGAAACTCCACGACTAGACAATCCACAACTTGAGACTCCGCAACGACAGGCTCCGCAACTAGAAACTCTGCAAATAGAAACTCCGCATCTAGAAACTCCACAGCTAGAAACTTGCAACTAGAAACTCCACTACTCGAAACTTTACAACTAGAAACTCCATAACTAGACACTTCGCAACTAGAAACTACACAACTACAGACTCCACAACTAGAAAATTCTGCAACTCGAAATTCCACGACTAGACACTCTACAAGTTGAACCTTCGCTACGAAAGTCTCCGCAACTAGAAACTCTGCAACTAGCAATTCCACAACTAGAAACTCCACAACTAGAAACTCCACAACTAGAGACTCCACAACTAGAAAACTTCGCAACTAGAAACTCCACGACTAGACGCTCCACAACTTGAGACTCCGCAACGACAGGCTCCGCAACTAGAAACTCTGCAACTAGAACCTACGCAAGTAGAAACTCCACAGCTATAAACTCCACAACTAGAAACTTTACAACTAGAGACTGCCAACTAGAGACTGTGCAACTAGAAACTCCACAGCTAGAAACTCCGCAACTAGAAACTCCGCAACTAGAAACTCCACAACTAGAAACTCCAAAACTTGAGACTTTGCAACTAGAAACTCCGCAACTAGAAACTCAACAACTAGAAACTCCACAAATAGAAACTCCGCAACTTGAAACACCACAACCAGATACTCCACAACTACAAATTCCACAACTACAGACTCCACAACTAGAAACTCCAGAACTAGAAACTCCACCACCAGACACTCCGCAACTAGAAACTCCGCAACTAGGAACTCTACAACTAGAAATCTCACAACTTGTTAGTTTTTTGTGTGCGCGTGTCACTCAAAGACGCAACCATGTTGAACATTGTTGTTCAACCACCCTGCCTCTTCTTCACATCACGCAGTCTTTCTTTTGTTTTATGGTTTTCAGATCGCCATTGTGCGCATATAATTTTGATTTGCTGTATTTCCTGATTTTCTGTACGATGTATATCCGCTCCTCTCTGTAATGCTTCGGCCTTGAGAGTAAATAAATGAAATGAATGAAATGAAATGAAATGAAACTGGAGACTCCACAAAAAGAAAACTCCGCAACTAGAAACTCCACGATTAGACACTTCACAACTTGAGGCTCCGCCACGACAGATTCCGCAACTAGAAACTCCGCAACTAGAAATTTCCAACTAGAAACTCAAAAGCTAGAAACTCCACAACTAAAAACTCCACAACTAGAGTCTCCACAACTAGAAACTCCACAACTAGAAACTCCGCAACTAGAAACTCCACAGCTAGAGACTGCACACTTAGAGACTCCGCAACTAGAAACTCCACAGCTAGAAACTCCGCAACTAGAAACTCCACAACTAGAGACTCCGCAACTAGAAACTCCACAACTTGAAACTCTGCAACTCGAAACTCTGCAACAAGAAAATCCACAACTATAAACTTAAGTAGAAACTCCCCAACTAGAAACTACACAACTTGAAACTCCGCAACTAAAAACTCCGCAACTAGAAAATCCACAACTAGAAACTTAAAAACTAGAGACTGCAGAACTTGAGACTTCGCAACTAGAAACTCGGCCACTAGAAACTCAGCAACTAGAAACTCCACACCTAGAAACTCCAACTACAAACTCCACAACTTCAAACACCGCAACTAGATACTCCACAACTACAAATTCCACAACTAGAAACTCCACATTTAGAAACTCCGCAACTAGAAACTCCACAACTCGAGACTCCATAACTTGGAACTCCACAACTAGAAACTCCACAACTACAGACTCTACAACTACAAACTCCACAACTAGAAACTCCACAACCAGAAACTCAACAATTAGAGACTCCACAACTAGAAACTCTGCAACTAAAAACTCCACAACTAGAAACTCCACAACTAGAAACTCCACAACTAGAATCTTCACAACTAGAAACTCCACAGCTAGAACGTCCGCAACTAGAAACTTTGCAACTAGAAACTCCGCAACTTGAAACTCCACAGCTAGAAACTTCCCAACTAGAAGCTCCACAACTAGGAACTCCACAGCAAGAGACTCCACAACTAGAGACTGCACATCTAGAGACTCCGCCACTAGAAGCTCAACAGCTAGAAACTCCGCAACTAGAAATTCCACAACTAGAAACTTTACAACTAGAAACTCCATAACTAGACACCTCGCAACTAGAAACTCCACAACTAGAGACTCCACAACTAGAAAATTCTGCAACTAGAAACTCCACCACTAGACAGTCTACAACTTGAGACTCCGCAACGAAAGACTCAGCCACTAGAAACTCTGCAACTAGAAACTCTGCAACTAGAAACTCCAAAACTGGAAACTCCACAACTAGAAACTCTGCAACTAGAAACTCCATAACTAGAAACTCCATAACTAGAAACTCCACAACTAGAGTCTCCACAACTATAAACTCCACAACTAGAAACTCCACAGCTAGAGACTGCACAACTAGAGACTCTGCAACTAGAAACTCCGCAACTAGAAACTCCACAACTAGAGACTGCCAACTAGAGACTCTGAAACTAGAAACTCCACAGCTAGAAACTCCGAAACTAGAAACTCCACAACTAGAACCTCCACAACTAGAAACTCCAGAACTTGAGACTTTGCAACTTGAAACTCGTCAACTAGAAACTCAACAACTAGAAACTCCGCAACTAGAAACTCCACAACTAGAAACTCAACAACTTGAAACACCACAACCAGATACTCCACAACTACAGACTCCACAACTAGAAACTCCAGAACTAGAAACTCTACAACTAGAAATTCCACAACTGGAGACTCCACAAAAAGAAAACTCCACAACTAGAATCTTCACGACTAGACACTTCACCACTTGAGACTCCGCAACGACAGATTCCACAACTAGAAACTCTGCAACTAAAAACTCCGCCACTATAAACTCCACAGCTAGAAACTTGCAACTAGAAACTCCGCAACTAGAACTTAAAAAAGCTAGAAACTCCACGATTAGAAACTCCACAACTAGAGTCTCTACAACTAGAAACTCCACAACTAGAAACTCCACAACGAGAAACTCCACAACTAGAGACTTCACAACTAGAGACTCCGCAACTAGAAACTCCACAGCTAGAAACTCCGCAACTAGAAACTCTACAACTAGAGACTCCGCAACTAGAAACTCCACAACTTGAAACTCTGCAACTCGAAACTCTGCAACAAGAAAATCCACAACTATAAGCTCAAGTAGAAACTCCCCAACTAGAAACTACACAACTTGAAACTCCGCAACTAGAAACTCCGCAACTAGAAAATCCACAACTAGAAACTTCAAAACTAGAAACTCTACAACAAGAAACTGCACAACTTGAAACTCCACAATTAGAAACTCCACAACTAGAAAACTCCGAAACTAGAAACTCCACGACTAGACACTCCACAACTAGAAAACTCCGCAACTAGAAACTCCACGACTAGAAACTTTACAACTAGAAACTCCATAACTAGACACTTCGCAACTAGAAACTCCACAACTAGAGACTCCACAACTAGAAAACTCTGCAACTAGAAACTCCGCAACTAGAAACTCCACAACTTGAGACTCTATAACTAGGAACTCCACAACTAGAAACTCCACAACTAGAAATTCCACAACCATTGACTCAACAATTAAAGACTCCACAACTAGAAACTCTGCAACTGAAAACTCCACAACAATAAACTCCACAACTAGAAGCTCAACACTAGAATCTTCACAACTAGAAACTCCGCAACTAAAAACTCCACAACTAGAAACTCTACAACTAGAAACTATGCAACTAGAAACTTTGCAATTAGAAATTTCACAGCTAGAACGTCCGCAACTAGAAACTCTGCAACTAGAAACTCCACAACTAGAAACTCCACAACTAGAAACTCCACAACTAGAGACTCCACAACCAGAAAACTCCGCAACTAGAAACTCCACGACTAGACACTCCACAACTTGAGACTCCGCAACGACAGGCTCCGCAACTAGAAACTCTGCAACTAGAAACTCCGCAACTAGAAACTCCACAGCTAGAAACTTGCAACTAGAAACTCTGCAACTAGAAACTCCGCAACTAGAGTCTCCACAACTATAAACTCCACAAGTAGAAACTCCACAACTAGAGACTGCACAACTAGAGGCTCTGAAACTAGAAACTCCACAGTCAGAAACTCCGCAAATAGAAACTCCACAACTAGAATTTCCACAACTAGAAAACTCCGAAACTAGAAACTCCACGACTAGACATTCCACAACTTGAGACTCTGGAACGACATACTCCACAACTGGAAACTCTGCAACTCGAAACTCGGCAACAAGAAAATCCACAACTATAAACTTAAGTAGAAACTCCCAAACTAGAAACTACACAACTAGAAACTCCGCAACTAGAAACTCTGCAATTAGAAAATACACAACTAGAAATTTAAAACTAGAAACTCTACAACAAAAAACTCAACAACTAGAAAACTCCGCAACTAGAAACTCCGCGACTAGACAATCCACAACTTGAGACTCCGCAACGACAGGCTCCGCAACTAGAAACTCTGCAAATAGAAACTCCGCATCTAGAAACTCCACAGCTAGAAACTTGCAACTAGAAACTCCACTACTCGAAACTTTACAACTAGAAACTCCATAACTAGACACTTCGCAACTAGAAACTACACAACTACAGACTCCACAACTAGAAAATTCTGCAACTCGAAATTCCACGACTAGACACTCTACAAGTTGAACCTTCGCTACGAAAGTCTCCGCAACTAGAAACTCTACAACTAGCAATTCCACAACAAGAAACTCCACAACTAGAAACTCCACAACTAGAGACTCCACAACTAGAAAACTTCGCAACTAGAAACTCCACGACTAGACGCTCCACAACTTGAGACTCCGCAACGACAGGCTCCGCAACTAGAAACTCTGCAACTAGAACCTACGCAAGTAGAAACTCCACAGCTATAAACTCCACAACTAGAAACTTTACAACTAGAGACTGCCAACTAGAGACTGTGCAACTAGAAACTCCACAGCTAGAAACTCCGCAACTAGAAACTCCGCAACTAGAAACTCCACAACTAGAAACTCCAAAACTTGAGACTTTGCAACTAGAAACTCGGCAACTAGAAACTCAACAACTAGAAACTCCACAACTAGAAACTCCACAAATAGAAACTCCGCAACTTGAAACACCACAACCAGATACTCCACAACTACAAATTCCACAACTACAGACTCCACAACTAGAAACTCCAGAACTAGAAACTCCACCACCAGACACTCCGCAACTAGAAACTCCGCAACTAGGAACTCTACAACTAGAAATCTCACAACTTGTTAGTTTTTTGTGTGCGCGTGTCACTCAAAGACGCAACCATGTTGAACATTGTTGTTCAACCACCCTGCCTCTTCTTCATATCACGCAGTCTTTCTTTTGTTTTATGGTTTTCAGATCGCCATTGTGCGCATATAATTTTGATTCGCTGTATTTCCTGATTTTCTGTACGATGTATATCCGCTCCTCTCTGTATTGCTTCGGCCTTGAGAGTAAATAAATGAAATGAATGAAATGAAATGAAATGAAACTGGAGACTCCACAAAAAGAAAACTCCGCAACTAGAAACTCCACGATTAGACACTTCACAACTTGAGGCTCCGCCACGACAGATTCCGCAACTAGAAACTCCGCAACTAGAAATTTCCAACTAGAAACTCAAAAGCTAGAAACTCCACAACTAGAAACTCCACAACTAGAGTCTCCACAACTAGAAACTCCACAACTAGAAACTCCGCAACTAGAAACTCCACAGCTAGAGACTGCACACTTAGAGACTCCGCAACTAGAAACTCCACAGCTAGAAACTCCGCAACTAGAAACTCCACAACTAGAGACTCCGCAACTAGAAACTCCACAACTTGAAACTCTGCAACTCGAAACTCTGCAACAAGAAAATCCACAACTATAAACTTAAGTAGAAACTCCCCAACTAGAAACTACACAACTTGAAACTCCGCAACTAAAAACTCCGCAACTAGAAAATCCACAACTAGAAACTTAAAAACTAGAGACTGCAGAACTTGAGACTTCGCAACTAGAAACTCGGCCACTAGAAACTCAGCAACTAGAAACTCCACACCTAGAAACTCCAACTACAAACTCCACAACTTCAAACACCGCAACTAGATACTCCACAACTACAAATTCCACAACTAGAAACTCCACATTTAGAAACTCCGCAACTAGAAACTCCACAACTCGAGACTCCATAACTTGGAACTCCACAACTAGAAACTCCACAACTACAGACTCTACAACTACAAACTCCACAACTAGAAACTCCACAACCAGAAACTCAACAATTAGAGACTCCACAACTAGAAACTCTGCAACTAAAAACTCCACAACTAGAAACTCCACAACTAGAAACTCCACAACTAGAATCTTCACAACTAGAAACTCCACAGCTAGAACGTCCGCAACTAGAAACTTTGCAACTAGAAACTCCGCAACTTGAAACTCCACAGCTAGAAACTTCCCAACTAGAAGCTCCACAACTAGGAACTCCACAGCAAGAGACTCCACAACTAGAGACTGCACATCTAGAGACTCCGCCACTAGAAGCTCAACAGCTAGAAACTCCGCAACTAGAAATTCCACAACTAGAAACTTTACAACTAGAAACTCCATAACTAGACACCTCGCAACTAGAAACTCCACAACTAGAGACTCCACAACTAGAAAATTCTGCAACTAGAAACTCCACCACTAGACAGTCTACAACTTGAGACTCCGCAACGAAAGACTCAGCCACTAGAAACTCTGCAACTAGAAACTCTGCAACTAGAAACTCCAAAACTGGAAACTCCACAACTAGAAACTCTGCAACTAGAAACTCCATAACTAGAAACTCCATAACTAGAAACTCCACAACTAGAGTCTCCACAACTATAAACTCCACAACTAGAAACTCCACAGCTAGAGACTGCACAACTAGAGACTCTGCAACTAGAAACTCCGCAACTAGAAACTCCACAACTAGAGACTGCCAACTAGAGACTCTGAAACTAGAAACTCCACAGCTAGAAACTCCGAAACTAGAAACTCCACAACTAGAACCTCCACAACTAGAAACTCCAGAACTTGAGACTTTGCAACTTGAAACTCGTCAACTAGAAACTCAACAACTAGAAACTCCGCAACTAGAAACTCCACAACTAGAAACTCAACAACTTGAAACACCACAACCAGATACTCCACAACTACAGACTCCACAACTAGAAACTCCAGAACTAGAAACTCTACAACTAGAAATTCCACAACTGGAGACTCCACAAAAAGAAAACTCCACAACTAGAATCTTCACGACTAGACACTTCACCACTTGAGACTCCGCAACGACAGATTCCACAACTAGAAACTCTGCAACTAAAAACTCCGCCACTATAAACTCCACAGCTAGAAACTTGCAACTAGAAACTCCGCAACTAGAACTTAAAAAAGCTAGAAACTCCACAATTAGAAACTCCACAACTAGAGTCTCTACAACTAGAAACTCCACAACTAGAAACTCCACAACGAGAAACTCCACAACTAGAGACTTCACAACTAGAGACTCCGCAACTAGAAACTCCACAGCTAGAAACTCCGCAACTAGAAACTCTACAACTAGAGACTCCGCAACTAGAAACTCCACAACTTGAAACTCTGCAACTCGAAACTCTGCAACAAGAAAATCCACAACTATAAGCTCAAGTAGAAACTCCCCAACTAGAAACTACACAACTTGAAACTCCGCAACTAGAAACTCCGCAACTAGAAAATCCACAACTAGAAACTTCAAAACTAGAAACTCTACAACAAGAAACTGCACAACTTGAAACTCCACAATTAGAAACTCCACAACTAGAAAACTCCGAAACTAGAAACTCCACGACTAGACACTCCACAACTAGAAAACTCCGCAAGTAGAAACTCCACGACTAGAAACTTTACAACTAGAAACTCCATAACTAGACACTTCGCAACTAGAAACTCCACAACTAGAGACTCCACAACTAGAAAACTCTGCAACTAGAAACTCCGCAACTAGAAACTCCACAACTTGAGACTCTATAACTAGGAACTCCACAACTAGAAACTCCACAACTAGAAATTTCACAACCATTGACTCAACAATTAAAGACTCCACAACTAGAAACTCTGCAACTGAAAACTCCACAACAATAAACTCCACAACTAGAAGCTCAACACTAGAATCTTCACAACTAGAAACTCCGCAACTAAAAACTCCACAACTAGAAACTCTACAACTAGAAACTATGCAACTAGAAACTCTGCAATTAGAAATTTCACAGCTAGAACGTCCGCAACTAGAAACTCTGCAACTAGAAACTCCACAACTAGAAACTCCACAACTAGAAACTCCACAACTAGAGACTCCACAACCAGAAAACTCCGCAACTAGAAACTCCACGACTAGACACTCCACAACTTGAGACTCCGCAACGACAGGCTCCGCAACTAGAAACTCTGCAACTAGAAACTCCGCAACTAGAAACTCCACAGCTAGAAACTTGCAACTAGAAACTCTGCAACTAGAAACTCCGCAACTAGAGTCTCCACAACTATAAACTCCACAAGTAGAAACTCCACAACTAGAGACTGCACAACTAGAGGCTCTGAAACTAGAAACTCCACAGTCAGAAACTCCGCAAATAGAAACTCCACAACTAGAATTTCCACAACTAGAAAACTCCGAAACTAGAAACTCCACGACTAGACATTCCACAACTTGAGACTCTGGAACGACATACTCCACAACTGGAAACTCTGCAACTCGAAACTCGGCAACAAGAAAATCCACAACTATAAACTTAAGTAGAAACTCCCAAACTAGAAACTACACAACTAGAAACTCCGCAACTAGAAACTCTGCAATTAGAAAATACACAACTAGAAATTTAAAACTAGAAACTCTACAACAAAAAACTCAACAACTAGAAAACTCCGCAACTAGAAACTCCGCGACTAGACAATCCACAACTTGAGACTCCGCAACGACAGGCTCCGCAACTAGAAACTCTGCAAATAGAAACTCCGCATCTAGAAACTCCACAGCTAGAAACTTGCAACTAGAAACTCCACTACTCGAAACTTTACAACTAGAAACTCCATAACTAGACACTTCGCAACTAGAAACTACACAACTACAGACTCCACAACTAGAAAATTCTGCAACTCGAAATTCCACGACTAGACACTCTACAAGTTGAACCTTCGCTACGAAAGTCTCCGCAACTAGAAACTCTGCAACTAGCAATTCCACAACAAGAAACTCCACAACTAGAAACTCCACAACTAGAGACTCCACAACTAGAAAACTTCGCAACTAGAAACTCCACGACTAGACGCTCCACAACTTGAGACTCCGCAACGACAGGCTCCGCAACTAGAAACTCTGCAACTAGAACCTACGCAAGTAGAAACTCCACAGCTATAAACTCCACAACTAGAAACTTTACAACTAGAGACTGCCAACTAGAGACTGTGCAACTAGAAACTCCACAGCTAGAAACTCCGCAACTAGAAACTCCGCAACTAGAAACTCCACAACTAGAAACCCCAAAACTTGAGACTTTGCAACTAGAAACTCGGCAACTAGAAACTCAACAACTAGAAACTCCACAACTAGAAACTCCACAAATAGAAACTCCGCAACTTGAAACACCACAACCAGATACTCCACAACTACAAATTCCACAACTACAGACTCCACAACTAGAAACTCCAGAACTAGAAACTCCACCACCAGACACTCCGCAACTAGAAACTCCGCAACTAGGAACTCTACAACTAGAAATCTCACAACTTGTTAGTTTTTTGTGTGCGCGTGTCACTCAAAGACGCAACCATGTTGAACATTGTTGTTCAACCACCCTGCCTCTTCTTCATATCACGCAGTCTTTCTTTTGTTTTATGGTTTTCAGATCGCCATTGTGCGCATATAATTTTGATTCGCTGTATTTCCTGATTTTCTGTACGATGTATATCCGCTCCTCTCTGTATTGCTTCGGCCTTGAGAGTAAATAAATGAAATGAATGAAATGAAATGAAATGAAACTGGAGACTCCACAAAAAGAAAACTCCGCAACTAGAAACTCCACGATTAGACACTTCACAACTTGAGGCTCCGCCACGACAGATTCCGCAACTAGAAACTCCGCAACTAGAAATTTCCAACTAGAAACTCAAAAGCTAGAAACTCCACAACTAGAAACTCCACAACTAGAGTCTCCACAACTAGAAACTCCACAACTAGAAACTCCGCAACTAGAAACTCCACAGCTAGAGACTGCACACTTAGAGACTCCGCAACTAGAAACTCCACAGCTAGAAACTCCGCAACTAGAAACTCCACAACTAGAGACTCCGCAACTAGAAACTCCACAACTTGAAACTCTGCAACTCGAAACTCTGCAACAAGAAAATCCACAACTATAAACTTAAGTAGAAACTCCCCAACTAGAAACTACACAACTTGAAACTCCGCAACTAAAAACACCGCAACTAGAAAATCCACAACTAGAAACTTAAAAACTAGAGACTGCAGAACTTGAGACTTCGCAACTAGAAACTCGGCCACTAGAAACTCAGCAACTAGAAACTCCACACCTAGAAACTCCAACTACAAACTCCACAACTTCAAACACCGCAACTAGATACTCCACAACTACAAATTCCACAACTAGAAACTCCACATTTAGAAACTCCGCAACTAGAAACTCCACAACTCGAGACTCCATAACTTGGAACTCCACAACTAGAAACTCCACAACTACAGACTCTACAACTAAAACTCCACAACTAGAAACTCCACAACCAGAAACTCAACAATTAGAGACTCCACAACTAGAAACTCTGCAACTAAAAACTCCACAACTAGAAACTCCACAACTAGAAACTCCACAACTAGAATCTTCACAACTAGAAACTCCACAGCTAGAACGTCCGCAACTAGAAACTTTGCAACTAGAAACTCCGCAACTTGAAACTCCACAGCTAGAAACTTCCCAAATAGAAGCTCCACAACTAGGAACTCCACAGCAAGAGACTCCACAACTAGAGACTGCACATCTAGAGACTCCGCCACTAGAAGCTCAACAGCTAGAAACTCCGCAACTAGAAATTCCACAACTAGAAACTTTACAACTAGAAACTCCATAACTAGACACCTCGCAACTAGAAACTCCACAACTAGAGACTCCACAACTAGAAAATTCTGCAACTAGAAACTCCACCACTAGACACTCTACAACTTGAGACTCCGCAACGAAAGACTCAGCCACTAGAAACTCTGCAACTAGAAACTCTGCAACTAGAAACTCCAAAACTGGAAACTCCACAACTAGAAACTCTGCAACTAGAAACTCCATAACTAGAAACTCCATAACTAGAAACTCCACAACTAGAGTCTTCACAACTATAAACTCCACAACTAGAAACTCCACAGCTAGAGACTGCACAACTAGAGACTCTGCAACTAGAAACTCCGCAACTAGAAACTCCACAACTAGAGACTGCCAACTAGAGACTCTGAAACTAGAAACTCCACAGCTAGAAACTCCGAAACTAGAAACTCCACAACTAGAACCTCCACAACTAGAAACTCCAGAACTTGAGACTTTGCAACTTGAAACTCGTCAACTAGAAACTCAACAACTAGAAACTCCGCAACTAGAAACTCCACAACTAGAAACTCAACAACTTGAAACACCACAACCAGATACTCCACAACTACAGACTCCACAACTAGAAACTCCAGAACTAGAAA
Source organism: Rhipicephalus microplus (assembly GCF_043290135.1). Classification (NCBI taxonomy): domain Eukaryota; kingdom Metazoa; phylum Arthropoda; class Arachnida; order Ixodida; family Ixodidae; genus Rhipicephalus; species Rhipicephalus microplus. Next base: position 1,063 of record NW_027464659.1, on the reverse strand, counting down.
CTCTACAACTAGAAATTCCACAACTGGAGACTCCTCAAAAAGAAAACTCCACAACTAGAATCTTCACGACTAGACACTTCACCACTTGAGACTCCGCAACGACAGATTCCACAACTAGAAACTCTGCAACTAAAAACTCCGCCACTATAAACTCCACAGCTAGAAACTTGCAACTAGAAACTCCGCAACTAGAACTTAAAAAAGCTAGAAACTCCACAATTAGAAACTCCACAACTAGAGTCTCTACAACTAGAAACTCCACAACTAGAAACTCCACAACGAGAAACTCCACAACTAGAGTCTCTACAACTAGAAACTCCACAACTAGAAACTCCACAGCTAGAAACTCCGCAACTAGAAACTCTACAACTAGAGACTCCGCAACTAGAAACTCCACAACTTGAAACTCTGCAACTCGAAACTCTGCAACAAGAAAATCCACAACTATAAGCTCAAGTAGAAACTCCCCAACTAGAAACTACACAACTTGAAACTCCGCAACTAGAAACTCCGCAACTAGAAAATCCACAACTAGAAACTTCAAAACTAGAAACTCTACAACAAGAAACTGCACAACTTGAAACTCCACAACTAGAAAACTCCGAAACTAGAAACTCCACGACTAGACACTCCACAACTAGAAAACTCCGCAACTAGAAACTCCACGACTAGAAACTTTACAACTAGAAACTCCATAACTAGACACTTCGCAACTAGAAACTCCACAACTAGAGACTCCACAACTAGAAAACTCTGCAACTAGAAACTCCGCAACTAGAAACTCCACAACTGGAGACTCTATAACTAGGAACTCCACAACTAGAAACTCCACAACTACAGACTCCACAACTACAAACTCCACAACTAGAAACTCCAACACCAGAAACTCCGCAACTAGAAAATCCGCAACTAGAAACTCCACAACTAGAAACTCCACAACTAGAAATTCCACAACCATTGACTCAACAATTAAAGACTCCACAACTAGAAACTCTGCAACTGAAAACTCCACAACAATAAACTCCACAACTAGAAGCTCAACACTAGAATCTTCACAACTAGA